>NC_049990.1:15537380-15559563 GCF_000003815.2 Branchiostoma floridae | reverse complement strand
CCTTTCATCATTCATTTCCCAGGGAGTCATCTTCACATTATGACAACCCGAGTTGCTTCTATACATTGAGGTAGTAACTATTTGCGAAGAGGACAGTAAGAAAGTCGGGAGCTACAGTAAATTTGGATACCAGAATACAAGAAAACATTGCGATTTTCTACATTAACATCTGCTTGGAGATTAGATAACTCGTTGAAGTGCGGAGGTGGTGCTTTTCTAAACATCTCCACCACTTGGTTCCGGATGGTACCAGTTTGTAGCGTGTCAATTACACCAGGTGGGCGGAGTTTAGACAGAGACAGTCCTATATACGGTATACCCGCCTATTGTCATCTCATCTCATCACACCAGATAGTCACTAAGCAGACACCTACGTGGGCTAAGCTTCGATGAAAAACTCTGTATTATCAATGGATTTGGTTATCTGAAGTTGCCATCTATTTCGGTAAACAGACTTTGGGTATAAAAAGTGTCGCGGAGCGCCCGCTTTGTCTCAGTCGCTTCGTGAACGTTTTCGAGAAAGACGGCTTTTTCGTGAAGTCTGTGCGAGACTACAACAGTATCATTTGGTGTAAGCACGTTTGTAGGTGTGGTTATCTATCTGTTCGTTCCCACACGCGGTCGTATGAATATTCTTCATTCTGAGTGCGCAGTTTGCCGAGACCAGGCCACCTTCTCTGTTATGCGCGCCCTTCTCTTTCGGGGACCCGGCGAGAACTCTAACAGGTGTGTGTTTGTCAATTTCTTTTTCTATCCTCCGGCCAGCTAGCCATATTAGGTTGGATGTCCCTGTAGCTCAATTGGTAGTGGATTCACAGGTGAAATTTGGTTCCAATGAGTCTGTAACTGGGAGACTCCGGTTCGAATCCGGGGAAAGGAATACTGGTTGGAGCTGCATAAGTCTTTCGGAAGGGTTGTAGAATGGGGGTCCGATGTTCGAGGAGGGGGCGTACTCAGATGGGTACCTACTGGTTGTAATAATATAACTTAACGTATGTCTTTACCGTTGTAACAAGTACATAACTGCCTAGTGTGTATATTAGCGCATGCCCTTCTTCAACATTCAACAGTCGAAAAATTTATCTAAGACCACATGATATGCCCTATTTGAGCCACACAAAAAAGAGATAACCAACACAAGGCTCGCTTGTTGGTATCTATAGCTATGAAATCCCGGTGGAAAAGAGATTTGATATCAGATTGATCGACTATAACGGGACCACCGGCAGTCTTTTTGGTCTTTGTGCTAGTAGAGCCTGGGTCCTTACTTGCTTTTGGTGCGTGTGGACGGGCTCCGAACAGATTCGGTTGGTCCTTAATTGACAAAGTCAGAGGGATAACAATCCATCCCTGTGAAGATATAAGTTATAACCTGCAACAGCAAGGAGTCTTGCTACCCTTCGATGCACAAGGGTCTCGAAAAAACTGTGACTTGGCAAGGCCACGTGGCATGGCAGAATACAGACATCGGGAGTACATGAGTTGGGACTACTAGGCTATCGGCACCTGTTGTGTGCGCACACTTGTTACCTTCTAGTATCACTTTAGCTTTGCACCCCCTAATAGAGGTCTAGACTTTTAGATAGTGGTTACAAAAAGCCCGAGTGCAACAAACTGTTACCCATAACTTTCTGACGGACCGTTTTGTAGGATTTTAGAGAATGATCAGCAGAATTTGCAGCATCGCCCCACACATGACATGACAGAAAACGCGCCTGACGTCGTTTTTTTTTTAGATCTTGTAGAAATGTCTTCTATTCTTTTGTCATTATTCTCACAATGGTCCAACACTCACAGTAATCATAAACTCAGTTATATAGCTTGTTTATGCCGTCCTAGTAGATATCTTATTTAAAAAAAAGTCGTAGCTCTTCCACAATTTTTTCTCAGTCGGCAATAAGAAGTGGTTTGAAGGAAAAAGAAACCTCATAATCATAACTCACTGGCATTCCGGAATCTATAACAATTTGTCACCATATATATGGATAGAAATGTGCCTGAAACGTATATAACTTACCTAATCATCAGTGGAACAGGCTAATAGATTAGTTTCTTTTACAGCTTTCTCAAGAGCGTTTTTGCTTTTTTTTAGGGGAGCGCTGATTTGCGTGTTTCAACATATTGGGCCAGGATTTAAGGCTGGAAGGATCGCATTTGCTTTTGGCCGGGGTAGCACATACGATTTTCCCAGCTAAGAACCTTGCCCCATACGTTGAAAATCGCGAATTAGCGCTCCCCTCAAAAGTTAACTCCGGCGCTCCTAAAAGCCTGCGAAAGAGACTACTAATAGGTGGTCCAACGTAACCCAGCTATATATAGGAATCCACACACAGACCTCCGAGGGGGGTTTAGTACTTAAATCCTCAAGTTCCCAGGCCAGGGCCTTTGCTATTGTTGCAGGTTTAATCCATCCATTAAAACGTGCCCCGCTTAAAAATCGTTAGCCGAGCTCAGCCATTTAATCCCATCAAATGGGCACTCAGTATCGTCTGATTCTCTCTAAAGGTAAAATTCTGATTCCACTAAAAATTGTTCCTAAAATTGTTCACAAGATAGTTACATCTCTCATGAAGTTGTTTCATTTATTAGTTCTTGTCTATTCAATTGTTTTATCATCTGTAATTATTGTTGTACATTGATGTTTTTCGGCAAACCAGAAAGGGGAAGACCTCGCACAGACCACATTGGTCTCTACCGTATGCTTGGGTCACATTCACATTTTCAAAGCGGGACCCTAACCTGTTTTGGGAACGAAGCACAAACGAATGCATACATGAATATACAAAAATTATGCTCGTAACTATTTTTTGGTGTCATGGTGTGTTTTGTTGTCTTTTTCTGCTTCTTCTACCTCTTGTGCCATCACTACACTTTGTTTTGTTTGTCTCATTTATATTTCCGGGCGGTCGCCGGTTTAGAAATGTGACTGTAGTATTACCCAAGCACTTTCCAACTACGTTTGATGAATCTTTTCCTACTTCGTGATTTTGTCTGCGAAATAAAAAAAAAGTATGAGGAAAAAATTATTTTAGAACATGAGAACGCCTTGACCACTTACTAACATAACAGAGGGCCCCAATGGGGGGGTCCCGACAACGCTCTGCGCTAAATTCGGGGGACCGGCTACCGTAATACGCTAAATTCAGGAAGCTTCTTTACGCTCTACGCTAAATTACGAATTGCATTATGCAAATCTTAACCGTCTTTTGGCTGAACTTTTACGCCAATGCGATGTTTATTTAGCTTCCAATAAGCTCTAATGATACTTGATGCAAAATGTCAAACCAAAACTCCCCATCGCCGCCGGCAGAACACATGAGGAGATCTAAACAAAACTGACAATTCCATCAACAAGATTCAAACTTTACTAAGGCGATATAAAAGCACCCGTCTTTATGGCCAGAGGCGGCAACAGCAAATTTCTTATTGACGTAATTTTCAGCACTCGAAGCGCCAAAAGCGGAGGCGCAACAATCCTAGGGGCGTCCGGGGCCTGGGGGAATGCTCCCTCTTGAAAATTGTGAAATCTTGACCTCTAAAAACGTTGTTCCTGCATTTTGAACGGCACTTTTGCTGACAGACTAAGTTATTTGAATATTTTACTATTAGAATTCACATATTTTGACTGAGGGGCAACGCCCCCAGCATACTTTTCAAGATTTCGAGCACCGAAAACATAAGCCATCGTATAAGGTTGTCGGGGAAATTTTGAAATCTGGACCCTCTGAAACGCCATTTCCTGCACTTTGAGGGACAAGTTTGCTGCCATTTCTGTCAGAGAAAAGATTTTTGATGGCGACGAGCGCCGGAGGCGCAAGCCATCGCAAAGGCTGTCTGGAGAAAAATTGAAATCTTGACCATCTGAAACATCATTTCCTGCATATGAGGGCCACATTTTGCTTGTAAACTAATCTAAGTTCAACAATGAAATTTCTAGTTAAAAAGATTTCTGGGTGGCGATGCTTCCGCAAGATATTTTCACCATGTCCAGTGCCCAAATGGGCGAGCTATCGCAAGGAAGGTCCGGCGAAATTTTGAAATCCGGACCCTTTGAAACGCAATTTCCTGCATTTTCACGGGTAAAGTTTGCCGGTTAACTAGTTAGATTGAATGAAATTTTGATTACGCTTTACGAAAAATTCATATGAATTACGTTTTACGGTAAAATCCGGTTAGCTTCTACGTAATACGTTGAATTAAAGAGGCCAATATCGTTCGACGCAAAATGCACCGACAACGCTCTACGTTGAATTCGAACGGTCTCTCTACGTAGTACGCAGAATTAAAACCGCCGATTACGTTCTACGGAAAAGGGCATTGGGGCCCTCATAACAGTTTGCCCTTTTTTTCTGTCTTCTGCTTTAGTTGAGGCTTCCCAGAGCAACGAAAAACCACCAGAATGTCTTCTTTGCACCGTCTAACATTTTCCCTGCCTCTGGGCTCAGTGGTCGGTTGAGACTCGCGTGTTTTTGTGACATCACGAGCCTCGACTAACCACTGCTCCCAGGGGTGGGCTGAACGACTGGACACCGAGCTGACCAACTGACCAACTCGTCACAACGTGGATCATCTCACCGGTAAAGCCTCAGTCAGAATTTCAAAGGCTAGGGGACGTAGACGTAGCCAATGTAGTCTGTGGCCAGGTACTGAATTAAAGTAAAGGAGACACCAGTTTTCCAAGTCAACAAAACAAACATGTTGTCAGTGACTTTTCCAAACCGATGCCCAACCAGGTAGTAACAGACTTTTTTCAAGTTTTGTTGAATTTTGATTCTACTGGGCAGATTGAGACACAACATTCACAGCTGTGCTTGTCACATTTCCAAACCAATGCCCAACCATTTAATAACAGGCTTTTTTATTGCAGTTTCGTTTGATTTTGATTCCTCAAAGGCCAGGTCCTGCAGTAAGGGACACACCTGCTTTCACAGTCGGGCTTGTCACATTTCCAAACCATGCCCACCGGGTAATAACAAGCTTTTTTTTCTCAAGTTTTGTTTGTTTTCGATTCCCACTGGGCAGTATAGTAATTATATGCTAAGCACATCTACTCAGGGTTTTATATAGTGTACCAATACACTGTTATCATTTTTAGACCAGTTCTTCGGTATTCTCCAAGGATCTGATCTAGAGGACCGTAAGGACCAGTGGTCCCACCGTGGCTCGTGAACTCTGGATACCGAGCCTACGGCTGGACCTCTAGTCATTGGGTTCTCCTGTGCTACTATTTAAACATCTACAAACATGTGTGTTTGTGTTAGCTAGCGCTGTTCAATGTTAATGCTGTCTTAGCCATTTGTCACTTTACACAGGGTAACTGCAGTGTTTCCTTGGTAAAGGTAGTCCCAAAGCCTTTTTGAGGCCGTAGGGGCAGTGGGTTGTTTTCCACTGTGTCTAGGGTACGGTATTGGAAGGTGGAGCCCAGCCCTCTCCTTCCACTGTCTTTTACTTCTCAAACCGAAGTCAAGTACCCATTTTTACACCTGGGTGGAGTGAGGAAAGTTGTATAAAGTGTTTTTCCCAAGGACACAACATTGGTGGCATGTTAGGGGATTCGAACAATGGACCTCTGGTTTTGGGTCAAATACCATAACTGCTATGCCACCACAATGCCACACGTTATCTTGAAAGTGAAACAGCAAAATCGCAAACTGCCCTTGGAACAACAGTTGTAGGTGACTACAGACACCATTAAATGACTAGGTGGCAACTGAAACCAGTATGGCATGTGAGAGCTAGTGGTCGGTTGAGGTTCGCTGTAAGATCCTACAAGGCGAATCTCTGTCGCCCATTCGCTTTCTCGTGCCAGTTTCAACACAAACCAACAGGAATGCAAGCCTGCAAATACATATTACTAGTACCTAAACACTTGTTTGAGACTTAAATGTTGATAGAAACAGACTTTCGAATTAAAGACACTTTTACGTCGATACAGGTTAGGCAACCCAGTAATAAGATACACAAGTTAACAGTTACTCAAGCAACTTGATAAAAATTAGAAAATGGTCAGACATTTCAGACAGTCTTTGACGTTGTCTTTTTGTCAGAGACAATTGCGTTCATACAGAGGAATTCTCCAATCTTTTTTGAGCAATTAGATCCCAGGTCTTCCCAGAATAGAATGGCACCTCGCCTAGTGCCAGAGCCCTTCTTGCACGTCCCTCTAACAGTGCAAAGAGCGCTCTGATCACTGTGAGAGGATCGCTTGTCAATCATCATTAACATGGGAACGGAGGATTATGCTAGAGAGAAATATGAAGACACTAACATGGGCGGCAAAAAAACAACTGTCACAGGGAAATGCATAGAAAGGAAATGTATATTTTGTCACTGGTAAGACCTTGGAAAAAATAGTGAGTTGGTTTACAGTCTTGAAAAGAAATAGGTATATGGTATCGGGGTACATTTTTTCTAGATTTCACTCATAGTGATTGGACAAAAACAGTATCAAAATGCAACACTGAAAGGCATCAGGGGGGGGGGTAGGTTTGGTGGATCTTTCTGTTTCTGTTGCAACAGATGTTTCAACAGATGAGGAAAAGATGTTTCTTATCAGCTTATCTACTTAGGTAACCACAGAAACATTTTTTTCCTTGGCCCAAGCTAACAGAAATCAAAGACTCCCTTCAGTCTCATGACATCCCATAAACATAGTCTCTTGTAGAGTAGTTTGGTATCCTACCACTGATATATAAAATAGCAGTTGCTATACTTTATATGATGTACAATGTATCTTATCCAACTGTTGTGCAATAAAGTAACTCCAATAAAAGTGTACACTCTTTTTGTCTCTGTTTTTTATTACAAGGAATGTTGCATATAGTAGACTCTTCGAAAACCCAAGTAAACTGTGGGTATACATGTATAATGGTAGAAATCTACACTTACAGTTTATGCATTTTTCACATATTGTACCAATACCAATGAGAGTCTTTCAAAAGGTAAAGAGCATTCAAGGAAGGTCTATTCCTACACCTAGTGCAGATAGGGTTGTTATATCTGTGTAACAGTAAAGTTGAGGCCTATACATGTATATTTATACTTTGGATCACAATCTAATTTTGACTGCCCTCCCTCATCAGTTGCAATGGCAACAGTTACAAATTCATTTTATAGTACAAATGTATCTTTTCAGATCAACAAAAACAATGAGGGATTCCTTGTAGAGGGTCACACAAATTTTAATCACTTAGCAAGTCAATGAGCCTGTCGTAAGTGTTACCAAAGGTTCGTCGATAAAGATTAGACATCCAGGTAATAAGATATGCCAAAAAAGCAGTTACTCAAGCAACTGGATATGATTTTAGAAACGGTTGTTTTTTCTATTGGAATTGTCTTCAGTATGACTTTGTCTTACAATGTCTCCTATTGGACATCTAAAATTGCCTTCATTCATAAAAGATCAGTTTCTTCTTGTAGTATCTAAAGCATCAGTTGTCAAGGTTACAGGTTGCCATGGCGATGGGTGTGTCAGTTGCCGGGGTGACAGAACTGCTGCATCATCACAGAGGTCAGGTCCATGAGCTGCAGAAATTCGTCCCCTCCGTCTGCCAGTCGCTGGTCGCAAACCTGGAAAGAAAAGAATAAACGAATGAATGAATGAAAGAATGATTTGTTTGTGAAACATAGCAGCCCATAAGCTGAATTGTGTAATACATTACTAAGGAAGTGATCACATATCCTAGATATCGTCCCTCAGATTACAATTAAAACAGCTGATGTACGCCATAAATCATCAAAGATGAAAACACGTCTAAAGGAATTTAATAAACAGCATAAAGTAATTTTAAGCTAAAAGGAATAAGGTACAGATTCTTTGCAGACTGATAAAATGTACACAATGTATGTGCTATCATAGCTTTGTTTACCTAAGAAGAAACCATAACCACACTGAACATAAAACCTTTTTAGTTTTACACTTCAACTGCATGTGAAGTCTTTGACAAGATTCCTACAAAGTTGATTGGTACAACTTTGGTGAGATGTTGTAGAAAGGAATAGCCTGTCAGCAATACGGATTTTGTTCAGTATAGCTTCTTGAGATTGGGTATAAACAGACAGTGTTAAGTTAAAACTTCTAATGTATGGCTAACATTGAACTTCTAATGTATGGCTAACATTTAATAAAAGTGCTTTTTCGTAAAAAAAAATGAAATACAACTGTACACTGCATGTAAGGGTTGTAGACTTACGGCAATTTTTTCAGCAATGACCGACTTCTGCTTGTCTGTCAGGTCTTCTCTGGGCAGTACTTCATCATGGATCTGGGAACGAAACACAGGTCATTCTTGGATGATTTATTTATCAAGGAAGCAAAAGCAGTTCAGGGCTCAAAATTCATTTTTTGGATTAGGTGCACTGGTGTACCCAGCTTAAAAAATTGGGTGCACCAAAAATTTTTTGGGTGCACCACACAAGATAAAGTAGAACGTCAGAAAAAAACTAATTACAAAAGTTAATCACAAGCTATTAAATTCTTAAAGAAGTTCCATGACAGACATTTTTATCATCTTTTAAACACTTAGATGTCAAGAATATGATGTATACTACACTAGTAGTATACTTTGATATCTTATCATACGTAAACCTAAGAAAATATTTGGGTGCAGCCTGTGCACCCACAGAAAAAAATGGGTGCACAGCTTCAATTTTGGGTGCACCTGCACATGCACCCAGTATTTCGAGCCCAGCAGTTGTTTGTTGCTTCCTTCGGAACAAAATAAAGTAACAGCCTGTTGAATATTCACAACCAGTGCAATGGCCAAGTGGGTACAGTGTTTGCCTTACAGCTTGTACATGTAGGTCATAAGTTTGATCCCGGCCGAGTAATACCAAAGACTTTCAAAATGGTATATGCCAGGGTTGTAGCCAGCCTGAAATAATTTTCAGTCCCCTTGATTTTGAATGGGAATCCTATCGAGCACCAAAGGCATGGTCTGACGTTGCGTGTTATTTCTAGGGGGTCTGAGTTCCAGAAAACTTTTAAATCAAGACCCTCTGAAACACTATTTCCTGCATTTTGAGGTGCAAATTTTGCTTGTATACAAAGCTCTTCGATGGCATCTGTTATGGTGAAGAAGAACACATGGCTTTTAGTTTTTTTTTATATCTTTTATATCAATTTTTGTCTGTCCCAGGGGACAGAATGGGGAAAACTTTTTTCAGTCCCCAGCTGCAAAATTCCTTCAAAGGACTGAAGGACAGGTGCTGGCTACAAACCTGGTATATGCTGCTTTCTCTGCTTATTACTCAGTACTTGGGAAAGATAATGGTAGCTGCATACATATACCACTACCAGTGGACTAGCTTCCTGCTGTAGTGACTGCACAAAACTGTGTGGCCCAGGGCTACAAAAATGGAGATGGGTGCTGCCCGATGCACCATTTGGTGGGGAAGGATTCAATTTGCTTGAAACTGTTTCTGAACAAAATAAAGTGACAGGCTGTGCAACTGTCTCACCTGTAAGATAACCTGCTCTGCTGAGTAGCCTTCTGCTTTCAAATCCTGTAAAGTGAGAATAAACAGATGATAACAATGAGATAGAAAACTAGAAAGGCCGGTATTTGCTTAGGAGCAAATTCAGCTATTTTCACTCCGCTCTCCCCTTGATGCAAAAATGGACTTTTCCAAAATTGAACTTGAAAAATCCAATGTGAGTACTGTACGGTAATCAAACTTTTATTTCTTTATTACAACACGCACACAGCATGCTAATGTTTCACACATTAACAAAGCGAGCACCGTTTTACTTCAAGAAAAAAAATTATGTCACAAACGGAAATTTTCTACAGATGCAACACGTTATGCGACCCTAAACGTTGGTATTACGTACCCACAGCAGACAATAGCGTGGTTATGATTAAAGTTTTCCTGCTTATTTACACAAGGCAAGGGCAGTTACTGCACTTATTCAAGGTTGTCACAAGCATAACCAATCTTCATACAAGCAGACCGGTACCTCTCCAAACAAACTGCACTACACTTTTAACTCTTAAGCTTATTAGCCGTTTTTAGCGAAGTGCAATTTAAAAAAAAATCCAATTGGATATCATGGCTGCTCTGCAATTACATTATCATTACAAATACATATAAATGTATGCACATTGTATTCAGACAAAAAGGATCGCATTCTGTTTTTAAACTTAGAGTTAATCAGCTAATACATTATATTGATGAACAAAGCTAATTAGCGGCTGTATGTTTGCACGGAGTCTGTTTTGCATATCTAAATGTTTTTATTTATTTTTATTTATTGATCTTTAGGGTAGTCCCTTCAGTTAACGTGGTAACTGATTTCCAAGGGAGCCCTATAACAATAATAATAACTCAAAGTACAAAAGATAACTACAAACATAGGATTGAACATAACAAAGCAATAATCCAATTCTGGTTTGTAAATAATACAAGCAACTTAGGAAAACTCAAAAGAATAACAACTCATACTTAATAACAAAAACAACTCAAGATCACAAACTCATAGGGTCATTGGACGGTCATTGTGGTCAGAGGTCAGATGTCAGTGCCATTTGTCCTGATCAATCGGACTGAACATAAGAAAGAATAATCCATGTTTTGCATGCTTTTTGTCTGAAAAAAGGATGCAGCAATTGCAGATATTATACGTCTGTTATAAACTTAACGTCCCATTTATTTTCCACATAGACTAATGAGTTTATGATTATCTAATTATTCTGATTAACTGTTTGTAGTACAGTGCATTACTAAATTACACAGCATATACCATGACGTGGTGTCTGAAAAGTCATAAAAACTTATTCATGTCTGTCATGAAATACAATGTTTGAACTCATGGTTGGTATAATAATATCTCTAATTGTCACTTAGTTTAATAGTTACAATATTGTCCCAAATAGCCTAATCATACATAAAGCTGGTGTTTCTGTCACAGTAACGCTTCTTGTACGTGACTTTGCTATCCTCTCCTTGGTGTCTGTTGATGCCACCTTTGTAGCCAGTTGACTATTGTGTTCTCTGACAGGCCAGACTTTGTGGAATTAGTTCGAGCACCCGACCAATAATGAATTTAGCACTGTCAAATTGACACACTCTATCAAGGCACAACCCCACCTGTCTGCACAACAGTCCTGGTGGTGTATCCTCTTCCTCCAGTAGAAAATAGAATTGAATACAATAATTAGTATTTCCTTTGTGTAATTTCATGTACTGCCACCCAGAGTAAAAGGAAGATCCTTTTTGTTTGTTGATTAGAAAAAAAGCCACACCTGATTACATATATTCTTGTACAACCAACCTGAATGGACAATTCACAACATAGTGTAACGTTTGTACTAGTAGATTTGCCCTTGAAAATCTGTACTATCATATAACGTTACTATGGAAGAGAACTACTGTACACTTTTCACCGATAATTAGTAGAATCATATCATAATGTTTAATTAGTAGAATTGTAAGATATACTCTGTATTCTTTCTTTTTTCGTTGCAGTTTAAAGTTGGCCATACAAAATTGACTGTACTTTTTGTCGTGTCAATAAAGCTTGATGATACAATACTAGTACTGTCTCATCAGTCACTGCAAAGCGCAACAATATTCCATGCATGCGCTCCCACTTACCGCGGCATTCTGACGCTACGGTATCGCTTATCCAGACACTCTAAACGTGGGTAAATCAAACAAAAACTACACAATAACGACGACAAGTTACCCAAATTTGTTACTGCGTTTGTGTATTGTTGCCAATTTTAAGATAAACAGTACAATTTTTCACTTACTTTTAACGGACTTCTTCCCGGCGACATATATGTACTCCCAGCCGCTAAGTTGAAAAACCCTTCCTCATTGGCTGTACCCGAGCTGACCAATCAGGTCATCGCTTCCGCTAAGTGTCGGGCGCATATTGGTTCCCTTCTAATTCAATTAGCCACAATGCACAGCTGCAGGTAAACAGCTTACGTCACGCGCGGAAACGTCCATAACCATATATGGTGCAACGGACGCACGTGCAAACGTGACCATATATGGTTACACGCGCGAAACGCGAGCTCGGTGAAAATATGCGTAGATACCCCGCCAAATTGGCTTTTAAATGATTTTGAAGTGACGTTTGGCCAAAAATAATACCGGGGTCCTTTTAATAAGTATCTCACGCAGTATCCTACCAACTTTCAAGTCATCTGGACGTAATACCTGGGCACGGGAGACATGAATATACAGCCGGGCCAGAAAATGACCTTAAAACATCCCTAAAATTATTGTAAAGGTATCTATCAAAAAAATGAGAAAAACGGGTCTGGGTATTGGCCCACTGTACCCTTGTGCCAAATTTCAGGCCATTTGGTCCAGGAACGACGGAGAGGAATCACTTTAAAGGTCGCGACAGGAGAAAGAAAGAAAGAAGAAACCGTATGAAAACAATATTTTCACTCGAAGCGTACCTACGGTACGCGGAGTGAAAATAATTAGACCTTTTACAATTATCTCTATGTCAGCTTACAAATAATTAAAATTTTGTAAGATGCCACCATCGCTAATGTTAATGCTAATGTTAATTATACTGACCAACTGTTTCACTACTAATCAGGAAAGTAATAATACCATTGCGATTAGTTGAACTTGGAGATGTCCCCGTGGCTCAACTGTTAGCAGCTCTCATAGTTGAGCTCATGGTCTCAATCAAGTTTTAACTGGGAGACCCTGGTTCGAGTCTCAGGGTCAGGACATCTAGGTCGGAGCTCCACTTTCTTTAAGAAGGGATGTAAAATGGGGCTTCTGTGTCTCAAGCACTTTAAAGGGCTGGCAAATCCTTGCTGTAAAAGTATACCCTGCTACAGAAATAGCAAGAAAACTTAGACTTC
This sequence comes from Branchiostoma floridae, assembly GCF_000003815.2. Lineage (NCBI taxonomy): Eukaryota > Metazoa > Chordata > Leptocardii > Amphioxiformes > Branchiostomatidae > Branchiostoma > Branchiostoma floridae. Next base: position 15,546,727 of record NC_049990.1, on the reverse strand, counting down.
TGTGCCACTGGGCATTGCAACGGTATGAGGGGCGTTCAAGAAGTAATGCCCCTGACCCATTTCCCATAGGAGGAGATTAATGAAACTTGACACAGTTATTAGTCTTTCTCTTCATAGAAACCACCCAGAGTTATGCATTTCTCCCATCGTCTGATGCAGCTCTGGACACCGTTTTTGTAGGACACCCCAGGTTGGTCCTCCAACAGATGCCTCATCAATGGCAGAATAGAAACTACCAGGTCTGGGAGCTGATTCCACAGACTTCCGGCCATGTTTGAATTCAGGATGCCAGCGTTTTACAAGGTCAAATGATGGGGCATCATCACCATAAATGTTTTTTTCATTTCATCAAAAGTCTCCTTTGGTGTGCGTCCTTTCAAATACAAAAACCGGATCACTGGTGACACTCAACTGGCTCCATTGCACACCTGGTCCATTTCACACCTGACTCAGTTCAAACACCAGTAAATCAGAAACCACATTTAGTTCAGAGCTATTTTTTGCAACATAACCCATATATTACTGATAAAAGCTCCTTGGAGATATGAATCATTACACATGCAAAATTTCATCTAGATCAGACAACTGGAAGTGGATCAGGGGCATTACTTATTGAACACCCCTCGTAACAACAGCAACAAGTTAAATTTACCTTGACAGATTTCTCTAGTTTCTCGTATGAGTCCGAGTAGCAGGTCTGAATCAGCTGTGAGACCATGTCCTTTGGGATGACCTGTTGGGTCAACAGTACGGCATCAACAATGGTCTCCAGAACAACAGGCTACAGGAGGTTTTACGCACATGTGATATCAGATATCATTTCTTCTAACATTCAATTGTGTTCCAGCAATATAAATTTGATGTCATCTTTGAATGATATTGAATGATATCTCTAAAGTGTTTTAGTTTGTTCAGAATTTCAGATACAGATACAGATAAACTTAGTATTCAGGTCAGGACCTGTTCTTAGAGCAGATATCTTACTGGGTTGAGCCTGTTCGAGACAGATTATTAATATTTGTAAATGTTTGTTCGTCAATTTTCCCTAGCAGTCATACCGATGTGTGATGCGTGGGTAAAAATTCTATGAACAAAATGGCCAAACCCAGAATGTTACATATTTGACAGATTGCTCAATAGATTTCATACTTTAAGAACCGTATTACATTTTTTGTTGTTTTTAAATCATACTTTTACATCTTGCAACATATTCCAATTAGAGTCCATTCCAAGTCACCGTGCGGATGTTTGTTGCCATTGTTTAGAATTGATTTTAAAGTTTTGTAAATTATATGTCTAGGACATTTGATACTTCAGAAATATTTTTAACACTGTTTCAACTTTATAAATATTTCCCTGGTCCTGTAAAACTTTGGAAATATTCATGGTGTGGAATTGGATACTTCTAATGGTTTCTAAATAATGATAACAGCATTCTACCATTATTTACCATTTTCTACCATTTTCTACCATTTTTTGTAAATGGTTCCGTGGGCTGGGAAGATAGTAATTCACACATCCTTGCAAAGTATGGTTGGGTGCCATGCAACAATGGCCCACCACAAAGGATCCACCAGTACCCAGCAGTGAAATCTAAAAATATACAGATGCAACAATAGGGCTTACTTTTATGGGGGCAATAAACCAATTTTACCATTTGGCCAGGTTTACCATTTTTTGTAAATATTTGTAAATGTGAAATAATCACAGAGAGGTTTCACAATTATTCTAAATAAAGATATTTTTGTACAGTTACTTTCAAAATGTTTCTAAAATATTCAAAGAAATTCAAATAAATGAGTATTTTCTTAGTCCATTTTTTGAAAATAATTTAATTATTGTGGCTCAGATATTCTTTTATTCAAAATAATTCAGACTAATTATAAATATCGCCTAAAAACCCTCATGGTGTCTTGGAATGGACTCTAAGAACCTAAGGATTACACAGATCCAGCACTGGCTGCTGGCTTAGAGATTGCCATTTGGTGGAACAGGAGCCAAAACAGGGTTGGACAAGACCATTAGCCCGATTGCCCCGGACAAGTGAAAATGCAGATCGGGCAAATGCATATCCCATCCCACTTGTCCGATCGAACAAATCAGATTTTTCCATGAGTAAGACTTTGATATACTTGCAACTATTTACAGTCATGGCATCAAGCATAAAATAGAGCCAATAATGAAAAGAATTCCATCGCTGGAAGAGAAAATGCATAGGATAAAGTCGAGCAAATTTGGAGCAAGCGAAAAGTTGGTTTGGGCAAGTAAATTTTGTATGTACTTGCCTGATAGGATAATTTTAGGAAACTTGCCCAACCTGAGCCAAAATATTTTCGAGGTACAGAGCCTGATACACACCCCAGTGATTTCCAGAATGTCCTTCTCTGTGATGGCGTCCTCCCCCTTGAGTCTGTGAGCACTCTGCAGGTATGTGATGGCTTTCCTCAGGTCCCCCTCACTGGTGTCAATCAGGGCTGTGATCGCCTGGAAGGAGAACGGTTAATGTAAATGGATGCAAGTTGGCAGGAATTTAATTTCATGGTCTAACAGGGGTCAACCCACTGGACAGAGCCGCATGGAAGTGCAGTGTGAAGACTACAGACAGACACATCAGTCGCTTTGGGCTACTAACCATATCAGATACTATCTACTTTCTGAATACATAGCAGGGATTGTATTCAATGTATGTATTCCATGTTCAAAGATTGAGTTTGTGTTTAATTGTAGTTTTTGTGCATATTCAACGTAACAGGCATCTCCAACACATCATAAGACTAAAACGCATAGTGCATTCATGTAGCACTTAGACAAGGTGGTAGGTCGCGAAGTACCAGTCTGGAGAAGACAGAACAGAAAATTTGGCGGTCATTTTGAGTTTGCATTGACTGGTCACTGCAAAAACCGCGACCATTTCAAAGTGGTGGTGATAGGCCAGCGCATTAGGCTAGCGGATCGGCTAGAAGACAAGGGATTGAGAGGTCACGGGTTCCATTTCATATACCCTGCTACTGAAACAGCAAAGAAACTGTGTCAATATGCGGTACAACTACAATACTGATAGTGATACCAATGCCTGTATCAGTTGGTCATGGCATAGGATAGCTTTAACCCCCTACCTTGTCCTCGGCATTGACCTTCTCAGCCTCAGCGATGTGTCTGAGTCTCTTCTGGAGGATGTCGGACGAAAGCGGCTTGAACCGGAACTTCGCACATCTGGATGCCAGCGGCTCAATAATTCTACATAGAAGACAACAGTAAAACACATCAGAATGGTAGTCAAATGGAGAAAATATGTCGTAAGAAAGGCTACTGAATGTCATAAAAACAGAATCCAGTCTTTACTAATCTAAAGGCCTGCAGTTCAATAATTCGACAGAAAAGACAAAAGATTAGCGGCCAAGGGCCCAGAATGCCCTTCCTCAAATTAGAACCAGGGACTCCCAGTTACAAACAAATTGGAACCAGGAGCTCAACTGTGAGGCTGCAACCAATTGAGCTACAGGGAGATCCTTTACTTGAGGATGGCAATCCAGTGGTGGACCAAGTATGGTGCCTTAGGGTACACATGGCAGGTCAAAGATTTCACAGTGACTTATAGATGTAGTGCATACCTGCTGATGTAGTTACAGATGAGACAGAAGCGGGTTGTTTTGGTCTCCTTCTCCATTGTTCTCCTTAAGGAAGCCTGGCAAATAAAAGAAACGCAGTATTATCTTAAGTTTGTACACTAAAACAGTCACTTGCCGTACCATAAATTTGTCTTGAAACAACATCCTGACCCAGTTAAATCTTTTGGAATACATAAATAATACCTCAGAAGGCCTTTTAACCCTCTCCCTGCTGCCTAACCCCATAACCAATACAAATTTGGTGCTAAACGCATACCTTAGTAGGCTTAAGGTTAACCTGCTTTAACAATGACTGCCCACTGCAAACTTAACTGAATTGACGATAGTCTACCTGATCTACCTGTCCTCACCTGTGCAGGGTTTGTCATGGAGTCCGCCTCGTCCAGGATTACAATTTTGAATGGCGGACACGGACGGCCACTGAAACAGTATAGATAGTGGAAGCCATGTAACAAACCTGTCTAAACACAATATAAAGTACTGGTACAGAGGTACCTGTACCTGTACCTGAACAATCTACAATTTTCCTTTTGGTCTTCAATGATGACGGAAACAAATAAAAGAACCTTTCTTTGAATATTCAGTATTTGTTGCTTTGTTACTGTTGCCATACATATTGTGTCCAATTGTTGAGCAATAAAATTCATTCATGCAAAGAAACAGAAATTTCACAAGAGGACATCAAAATCAAAGATGCTATTCATTTCATTGCCCAAATAATGCTTTGCAAACTTTAAAACATAGATGTTTTATCCATGCACGTTCACATGATAGTTGTGACACTTACTCAGGCCTTGTCCCTGATGCCGACAGTTGAGAGAACGTCTTCACCTTGTCACGAACCACCTGCAACACAGTGAAAAGTCAGTAGGGGGAGTGACATATTTTACTCATACTGGACAAGTCCATTTTACAGCATATTTGAAACCTTACCTCTTTTGGAGTGTGTCTGTGTTTCTGGATATTTGTGTTCAGTATAGCTTAAGAACCTTTAGATGAGGTTTACCCTGCATTGTAACAGTATTTGGTAAATGAGTAGGATTGCCATGACGAAGGTCAAGGTTAATTTTGGGCTCTCTGGTGTGTGACCTTGGCACTGTGGCAGAAATTACGGTCTTTGTATCATTAGTCCTGGACATGCTATGATCTGACAGTTTAGTGGCAAATAGCTTTTGATGTAAGGTTGAAGTGGTGTAGGTTTGGACCAACTGATTGCTCTGCAACTGCAGGGGTATTTCCCCCAAAAGTAGTATGGGGGGGGGGGGGGTTGCTCTGGTTTTAATAAGGTGTTTTTTCTCACCTGGATGCCTCTCTCATCAGAGGCATTAAGCTCCAGAACTCTCTGTTTCATCAGGTCTGCCCTGAAATAGGATACAGAAAACACAATGATGGTCTTTTGGTAAAAACAACAAGAGGACAACTCCTTTTATACAGCTATGAAACATGTCTATTATGTAGCAAGAAAAGTTCATTATAAAAAATATGTCCTGTCTACAGAATATCTAGAATGAGCAGAAAAACAAACCACCTGACAAAACTAGCCACTAGAACACAGGAACCTTCCACAGCCAATGAAGAGCTGGTATTTCTTGTGACTACGTTTGTCTATCATTCTAAAAACTATGTTCTAAGTCAGTTGGTGGGTGGGCAGATTGCTCGCAAATAGACTACCAACATATTTCAACTACTCACAAGGACAGGGCTGTAGAAAATACAAGAAAACTCAATGCTTAGAAGGTTTTGAATTGAGCTGAGTTGTGTCTGATATCTGTCAAAGAAAGATTTATAGCCTTGCATCGAAACCTATCATAGCAGCTGAATCTCTTCATTTTTTTCATTTTTGCTTGAGAGGACAAAGAGATTTGAAAGCTAAATAGGTTTAAGATTTACCCAAAGAGTTCCCTTGCAGCAGCCAGGATAGTAGAAGTCTTTCCTGTACCAGGTGGTCCATACAACAGCAGGTTGGGGAGCTGGGGTAAACAACAGGTGTATACGTCATAAGGCAACACAAGAAAATGTCCTTTACTAAGGCCTAGGAAAAAAAATGTTTTAGTTCCTGTTTCAGTCCTGAAAAAATTAGGGTCGGTAGGTAGGGATTATCTCTTTTTCTTGTAATTCGTTTTTTTTAGACTGGCCGAAACTTTAGTGAGACATATTACAATACTGTACAGCTGAACACAGTGAACTGAAATGCATGAAGACATCTTTGTTGTCAAAGTTTAATTTTGTGCATAATAGATTATATTTATCCTCTATTGTATAGGACAAGCAGTGTTTTTACTTCAAGAGGAAGCAAGCTGAATAAAAATTCTAATAGGAAACTATGTGACTCCACTGCCCACCGCAAAAAAAAGTCTAGGGTCGACAGGTTTTTCTAGGGTAGGTAGGGAAACATGACATATGAGGCACAAGTCAAAATAATGACAAACATTATTTGGCAAATGCATAAAGGAATAAAAAATCTCACATCAGCGCCTTGCAGGGATTTCTTGAGAACGGCGACAACTTCCTCCTGGAAAGCGACATCATCTACGGTTCGTGGGCGGCTGGAAAAGTAACATAGATGTGTCATTATTATTTTGCGTTTGTGACTACATCTGTAAGCAGCTCCACCTATGCTGCAGTGTAATGTGAACCAGTCAGAATTACTCTGAGTAAGGTTTGACAGAGGGACCTAGTTAAGGACCTAACTGAAGCTAAATACTCATTTCCATCGGAGCAAAGTGAGGAAAATCATGTTAAGCGCCTTTTTCAAGGGCACAAGATCCGTGGCATATCAGGCCCGATTCTAACTGGGTTCTGGGCCAAATGCCCTACTGTCACACCATGCAGTTTACAAGCTATGTAAACAACAAAACAAAACAAAAACATTGCAGCACTTGTGCCTGGCCCTGGTACATGTACTTACTATTTCTCCACCCATGGTGCATTGGGCTGCCTTCTCTCTTTGCTGGATCCTGGTTTGGCATCTGGAAGTATAAGTCAGACCACATGGATAGAATCACTTTCCCATACTGATAGTAATAGTTCCGTTTCATAATATTACTAGCTGCGTACATGTTGTTTTGGTTGTATGTCCCTGTGGTACAAGTGGTAACGAAATCCCATTGCTTCGCCATATGGACTAAATTCTGTGGATCTGTCAGTTTACTTAGGGTCGGCCCCAGCTTTGACATGTTGTAAAGGATTGCATTTGTCATTTCGGATGGTGACATAAAGCAGGTGGCCCGGTGTATGAGGGAGCTTCAGGCGCAAGCCTCAACATCAAACATCAATACATGTACTGTAGTTGAGAAGAGTAGGGATGACCTGGTGTACTTGCTAAAACAAATGTGCCATAGGCAAGCCGCATTCCTAGATAATGAAAAGGGGACATATTTGCAACATATTTCATCCTTAGTCTGATGTTAGACTGATTTAGCTTGAAGTTTTTGTGTTCTGACTTAGTGACTAGGAAAAAAATTATTATTAGGTGTCTTATAACAAATCATGACTGCATCATAATACTACTAACAATAATAATAATACTGCCCTAGCCCTGAATGATACAGGATACGGAAATGATATAACTAAGTTGTAGCAGTACTGAAAGACGCAATTATCACTAAATCATACGAAAATTGGACAGTGTTGTAGTGCAAAAAAACTTGTACCGCAAACTACAGAAGTGGGGAGGGGGGCAGAGAGTGTACACAGTTTTATAGGATAGCCACACATATATCGCGGAAAAGAGCACATGTTATGAAGCCACACCTGACAAAGGTTTGTCCTTCTTCGACTTCAGTCCAGAAGAGCTCCCTCCTTTCAGAAATGCTTGCATCTTGGACCGTTTTTACGCTAGAGCGCGAAAGGAACTCTGCACAGAAAATTCCCGCCAAATCTTTGTCACCTAGGGTGAAAGGTCAAAAGATATCTTCTGTTTTTGCAAATTTTTACGATATCCCAACAAAATTTCCTTTCATATTCTCTACAACTCATAGTAATTAAAATTCATGTAAAGTATAAAATAGTATTTATTACCATCTTTTCATATTTTCAAATTCTTTATCAAAGTGTCTAAGGTTAGAGGTCACAGGTTAGATGCTGACTGATCACGAAGTTTTGTGTTTGTGATATTTTTGTCCGGAGTTTTACCATATTTTACAGAACAAATGGAGAAGAAAGGAAGCGAGTTGGACTGCAAGGGGTCCAGTAACAACCTATGGCTTGTGAAGGTGTGTTTCAATTTGCTCATTGTTTCGATTCTGTGGAAATAACAGACATAATTTGAACTGAAGATGATGATCAACTGGAACTTCAGTGGGGGTTAGATGAAAGAGCTGGGCTGGGCCCCTGGCCTGTCTACCTGGCCTGTCTACCTGGCCTGGCCATCACGTCAGGCCACCAAGATACCCCCATTCATACCCTCAGAAATTCTCAGCCTCTCATCTAGCTGCGCCCTCTAGCAGAATATAGACAAATTGTCGAGAGCATGTACTTAGTGCATTGTCAAGCCACCTACGAGCAAGATAAGCTGATATCTATTCAATGTTACTTGTCTGAATTTAAATTTCTAAGGGTCTGCAAATAGATAAACAACAACATTAAGGGAGATAGAAACGACGCTTGTGGTTGATGTTGAGAACAACGATACCATACTCACAGTGTAACATTTGATCTAGTGGCAAATGTTACAACAGGCAGTTTGGCCAAACAAAGGAGGTCATATTTAGGTCACCACGTAACTGCAGGCCTGGGTATGGCAGAAACGGGTGCTGTCAGAGGATTGGACATTTATTTGACATTTTCCCCTTCGCGTTATCGGTTAAAGGTTTGAAGATTGAATATTTATTCTTCAATGTACATAACAAGGACTGACTGCTTCTTAAAACAAGGCTGGAATACAGCAGTTTGTTTTTCATTTTATAGCAAATGTCAGTTTAACACACTGCTTTAGGGATCCGATCCCCCAGACAACTCTCTAAGGGAACTAAGCGCCAAGCATGTGACCCCGGTCATCTCAGACGCTCCACCTGTCACGTCTCTTTTAATAAAACAGCAACAGGCGCTTGTCCAGGGACAAAATACATGTAGTTGATTGAGAGGCGTAGTAATTGCTACTCTTTAGCGCTGTCAGAGAACTCAGCCTGGCCTGTCAGCCCGGCCCCTTGACTGGCCCTTTGAGGAAGTAAAATTATAACTCTGTCTGGGAGGTAATTAGGCCTTTCTACCAGCCAGAAATACAAGTACCACAGTTTGTGTCTTTTTGATCTGTCTTCGACTAGACCGTACAACAAAAAGAGAAGTAATGTTCATGACGTGCTGTTTAGAGGTAAAACAACACTTTCCTCTCCCAGTCCCCGGAGCCAACAATCTCCACCCATTCCTACACAGAGTGCCCCAGTTGTTTCTCTGACCCCTGTGTGACATCTCGGAGGCCACAGAAATGGCGGGGAGGGAAACCCACCAGGCCAAGGAAAAACTGGGAAAATCTGCTCTTCGGAAAACTTTGTACAGAAAGTACTGGAAAGTCTTAAATGACCGACTTGCCTGGTACGATCCTAGATATATAGACAAGAAGAACAGAATGGATTATGGAAGTAACGTTATACCTGGATGGATTAGATGGAAGCAAATGCTTGGTTCCTGGTAGACACAGTCCGACAGAGCAGAGTGTTGGAGAAATCATGCCTGACTGTGTCATACACTAAGTTCACCGGTTCACCAGCACTACCCAAG
>NC_049990.1:15532495-15535841 GCF_000003815.2 Branchiostoma floridae | reverse complement strand
TCTAAACAGCACGTCATGAACATACTTCTCTTTTGTTGTACGGTCTAGTCGAAGACAGATCAAAAAGACACAAACTGTGGTACTTGTATTTCTGGCTGGTAGAAAGGCCTAATACCTCCCAGACAGAGTTATAATTTTACTTCCTCAAAGGGCCAGTCAAGGGGCCGGGCTGACATGCCAGGCTGAGTTCTCTGACAGCGCTAAAGAGTAGCAATTACTACGTCTCTCAATCAACTACATTTATTTTGTCCCTGGACAAGCGCCTGTTGCTGTTTTATTAAAAGAGACGTGACAGGTGGAGCGTCTGAGATGACCGGGGTCACATGCTTGGCGCTTAGTTCCCTTAGAGAGTTGTCTGGGGGATCGGATCCCTAAAGCAGTGTGTTAAACTAACATTTGCTATAAAATGAAAAACAAACTGCTGTATTCCAGCCTTGTTTTAAGAAGCAGTCAGTCCTTGTTATGTACATTGAAGAATAAATATTCAATCTTCAAACCTTTAACCGATAACGTGAAGGGGAAAATGTCAAATAAATGTCCAATCCTCTGACAGCACCCGTTTCTGCCATACCCAGGCCTGCAGTTACGTGGTGACCTAAATATGACCTCCTTTGTTTGGCCAAACTGCCTGTTGTAACATTTGCCACTAGATCAAATGTTACACTGTGAGTATGGTATCGTTGTTCTCAACATCAACCACAAGCGTCGTTTCTATCTCCCTTAATGTTGTTGTTTATCTATTTGCAGACCCTTAGAAATTTAAATTCAGACAAGTAACATTGAATAGATATCAGCTTATCTTGCTCGTAGGTGGCTTGACAATGCACTAAGTACATGCTCTCGACAATTTGTCTATATTCTGCTAGAGGGCGCAGCTAGATGAGAGGCTGAGAATTTCTGAGGGTATGAATGGGGGTATCTTGGTGGCCTGACGTGATGGCCAGGCCAGGTAGACAGGCCAGGTAGACAGGCCAGGGGCCCAGCCCAGCTCTTTCATCGAACCCCTTCAGTGGAAGACAAAAATATATCCATACACATGGGATATGGATTAATGTCATCCTTTACCTGTGATGTGATGTTTTTTCAAGTAGCTAGTTCATGGAGTTTGTTTGTTTGTTTATATAGCCTCTGAGGGTTATCTTATGTGTACGTTTCCTCTGCAGGTCGCGATTATGTCTCGACAACAGTTAACGATGGATTCACGATAACAAATAACGTTTTACTTAGAACTAAAATGATTATGTCCAATAATAGCCTGAGTACCATCCGGAAAGTAGTCCGCTCCTACATTCATTATATACTATATACAGTCGCTTCTAGCTCTGACGTGCACTATACACTATATACAGTCACTTTTCTGTGTTTCTGTCTGGGAACGCGGACCATCTTAACGTCTGGAATCGTCCAAATTTTGGACGCAGGTGTTGATTGGTCCCCACATATGAGTGAATTATGGAATGGATTCAAACGGTGTTCCAACACCGGAAAAGTCCTGCATCCCCTTGTGCATGCAGACCCCAACCTGTTGTCATCGAACAAGTGCTCTAGAACCCTGGTCCCATTCTTTGATTCGCTCATTAACTGACATTAGCACCAAACGGTTTGAATATGCATGTCTCCAGACAGATAGCAGAAGCGAACATACGAGCGAACTACTATCCGTATGGTACCCAGTAGGGCTGGGTACCGGTACAAAAAATTCAGGTCCAGGTCCGGTTCAGGTCCAAAGGATTAGGTCCAGGTCCGGACCTGAACCTGGACCTGATGCAGTATGACTCATACCAATGGTCCATTTTACTACAAAGAAATCTGTTTGGTGGAGTATTAGACTTACACTGGCGTTTTAAAACCATACAACGCTAACCGCACCTGTACGATTGGCTGTAAAACTTGGTAGAAATAACTATAAATTCTACTCTACTTCACTCTTCCATTTGCAAGCGCTAAAACGTGTGAATGCCTGATAAAATAATCTATTACTTTTCGAATCGGTCCAACATCCGGTCCACCTAATTTTTTTTAGGTCAGGTTTTTCTGGACCGGTCCAATAAGAAAAACCGGTTTTGTACCGGTACGCAGTACCGATACCCAGCCCTAGTACCCAGGCTAACTCAAACTGGGATGGACCCCTACTCTTTTCCGTAAGTGTGGTGGGATCTTTTGTATGCACGGGGTATGGCTCTTCTTAAACATGTAACCTCCATTTAACGTCCTGCTAGAGGGATGTCCCAAACAAAGCTACCTACTCATTTTCACCTGAGTAAAACGAGGACAAGATCGGTGGCACGACAGACTGGATTGAAACCCAGGACTTCTGGGTTCTTGGCCAAACACCCTGCCATTATGACCCCACAAGGAGACTCTGCTAACCCGGGGTCATTCCCTGTATATAGGACTGTTGGCTTTATGTCCCCATCTAAAAGGAAAATGCAATCCCTCACACAATGCCCAATCAGGGCTTGAACCTCAGCCCTCTCATCCAGGGTATTAGGAGTCCAAAAAAGTGTGAAACTTCGCCCAAGGCTGAGGTCTACTTTCCCCTGCAGTAACAATGACTTTATCACATGTTTGATTCTCGTGAATACCTGACCTTACACTCGATCTTACACTTACAGGTGCCAAAGTACATGTCTAACAAATGGATGACAGTGGAAGATGGGGAGGTGGGCACTCTCAAGATCAACAGGTAATCTTGCACATTGTCAATGGACACAGTGTCACATTTTACATCTTGACTAGTGCTTTTGTCTCTAGAAACAATCATACACAGTACATGTACATGCTATTAGAAATGTTTTTGCCATATTCATACATATGTGCTAAACTGCTTTCTGTCATTGCTTATGGTTGCCTGTACATTACATGACTGTATTGTTGCCTTTACTGATGTTACATTAAACTTGTCCATTGTTTATTGTTATCTAGGAGACCAGGAGCTCCCAAGCCAGAGGTGTGGACTTTCTTCTAAACTTGTAATCTTCCAAGATTTAGTCCTGTAAAACTTAAATTGGTGACACAACTGTTACTAGTGATAGTACGGAGAACATCAATTTTTCTTTTGTTGATAAAATTTCGAAGGCTGTAACTAAGCGTAAGGATTTGTTATACGGCTACTTCACAATCTAATGTACCAAAAGGGGGTCACTAGGGGTGAAAATTCAACTCCATTTTATTCTTTTTTTGTTGTTAGCAGTTCAAAGGTACACACCTTGGGCATACTATCCTAAAGGATCTCCGCACAACGAGCTTTTATAACTTCTGTACATGGGCTTTTATAAATGGATCACTAAGGGGGTACGGACGCTACAACTGTAGAATTACTGGAACTGCAGCATACTGTATATTC
>NC_049990.1:15531127-15532306 GCF_000003815.2 Branchiostoma floridae | reverse complement strand
TCCAGATACCATAGTAGCTAATTTTTGGTGGTTATCTATCCTTATTGGGCTTCTACATAAAATTACAACAGATATAGTGTATAACGTAACATAGAATCTTTCATATGACCATTAATGAACATTTCAAGGGGGGTACGGACGCTACACAATTATAGTAAAGACTGGTAGTGAACAATGGAATTAGCCCACTAAACATGTCTATTTTCTAATAATCATTAACTATTTATTAATTGAAGCATCCATTAATGCTACTGCAGCAGTTTAACAAAGAAAATGAGAATATAAATATGCCAGTTGAGATTCCACCCAGTTGGATCTGTACTCTACTTTTTGATAACAGGAATACTGATAGAAGATTTTACAGAATCTGTGATAAAGAAGTGATGGTTTACATAAAAGAATATAACACAGTGCTTCCCATGCCATGAAACCAGCAATGTATACTTGCATCTTTCTTGAATACATGCTATGTACATATTGGTTTGGACAAGAGAAACAATAGTGCAGGGGGTACGGACGCTACACATTACATACTATGTAATACTAGTTTAATTCATGCCTTTTATAATGTAGATCTACCAAACTGGTGTTCTTATATCAGCTAAACTCATGGGGGAATATCAAATATCATCTCACATCCATCTTTGGCTGCTTTGGAATGAACCATTTATGAAGTCTGAGGGGGTGTAGCAAATGTGGATTTGTGGAGGAAATCTCAGAAAAATGCATTGAAAAGTCACATTTTTAGAGAAAAAAGTTAACCAATCATATCTGTAAGAACTGTAATTAATGTATTGAATCAGAATTGTAGCAGTTGGATGGCAATTTTAACAGCATTTTGCTAAAAAGCTTCAAATGGGGGTACGGACGCTACAGGTGGGGGTACGGACGCTACAGGGGGTACGGACGCTACATTTTTATGTTTACGGTGCTATACTAGACAGAGTTTTCAGGACAGCAATGGTTTAAAGGGTGTTCTAGTATGTGGTAATAGAGACCTCTAAACTGTCATAATCACAAGCTTGTGGGATTTACTTAGTACAGAAATTGAAGGGGGTACGGACGCTACAGATTTTTTTCGGAAAATGACATCCTGGACTTTGCTTGTAAATAATATGTCATAAGAGTGTGCTACTGATCTTATTCTACTTCTGAACTTATACACACACAATACCTTAC
>NC_049990.1:15455650-15530922 GCF_000003815.2 Branchiostoma floridae | reverse complement strand
TCTCACTACCAACTACAATTTTTCTGTTAGATCAGAGGTTTAAGAATTAGTAAAAACTGAATGGTCCCCGATAACGCTTAAAATTGGGCATTTTTAGGTTATATTTTGGTCAATATTTAAGCCAAATATTGACCGATTTACAAAATTCTTTTTGTGACATGTTCCTTGTTGTACCAGGTTTTGGGAAATGAATTTATAAAACAGCTATAGACTGTGTATCTTTTGCTATCAAGTGATAACATGTCAGAAAAAAAATGGGTACATTAGATTGTGAAGTAGCCGATAGCAAAAAATTGTATGGGAGTAGAGGGACTGAATGGGGGATTGTATTGGTTTTCCTCATCCATTGTGTGGAGTTTTAGAGGATTTTATATCCTATTTAGGCATTCTAAGGCTTCTTGAGGCAGGGGGATTGCATTACTATTAGACAGGTCACCGTTGAAGACAATGGCCACATGTGACCTAGCAGCATCCCTGGTCAATTAGAATTTTGTACTTGAAACTAGAAAAAAAGTTTTGGCATATGTCTGCTTATGAAACAAAACCAATTGTAATTTCTTTTTTTTATTTCGCAGGTTATTTTCTCCTTGAAGGAGGATCTTGCCCAGAGGGATGATGGGAAAGGTAACTCTGAGGCTCCACGCGAGCACAAGTTTGTTCTGTCCGGCACGGCGGGCCAACCAATGGGAGTGTTCTCACAGACGTCCACAGGTAAACTTGGTTAATGGTAGAGATTCGTTGTTCTTTTGTAGAACTGTAATTCTTTAAGTTGTGTTTTGTGGTTTTTATCATCAGAGTGCGTATTACCGTTAGTTTATTTGAGGTTATTGCACAGATTTAAGGTGGTGCTACAGTTCTTTGAAGTTATTGGAAACTATACGCATTGTTTTTGTGGACGAAATTTTGTCTATTCTGAGCGATTTTGTAATGATTAACAAGCTTGTTAAGACTATACCAGTGAGGAGTACCAACATTTACAAAGTCAAGCAAGGACATTCTATATTCCTAAGTCCTTGATTTCTGTAAAATTACCATCATAATTTGAATTCATCTAGTTAAAAAAAACTTAGTGCTCAAGATTGATGGAGAAGGGCTGGCTATTTTATTTCAGCTTTGCCTTTTTACCATTCAGTCCCACAGAATTGTGACTGTGACTTGACTTAACCCAAATTGTATAGGTTGTATAGTTAATTTGGGGTATGTACTTTAATCAAGAAAATATGGGACATTCCATCTCTTTAGGATAATAAAATCCTCATTGGTTTAATGTCTTCATTATTGCTGAAATGATATCTTATTGGTTGGATTTTCCTATCTGTTTCTGTGTGTGTTTGTGTGTTTGATTTGTTGATGGGGTGAAGTGAGTTCCCCTCGAAAACCCCGCAAGGAGTTTACCCCCGATGTCTTACCCCGTCACCATAAACTTGTGTTCTCGGGAGTTTCCAATCAGTCCCTCATGGTCTTCTCTCAAACCAGGAGAGGTGAGCGAACGAAAACACGGATCGGAGCTAGTTATTTTACAATTCACTCTGTGTACCACTACATTGTATGTGTACTCTGTATAGTCTTATTCCATCTTTGTCCAAGATTTTACCATTTAAAAGATCACAAAAAGACTTACTTATACATCTACTAAAAGCACAAAATCCAATCATTATACAGAACGTGGAACAGTTCATTAACTCAACAATAGTATACATTGTATCATATAGCTGATTAAATGTTAGTGTTATACTTCTCTTAGTCTTTGAGACTGTATACGTACATGCAATTAGCCTCCAGGCATTTGCAAATAATTATAGTGCTTATATAATAGTTATAGTGCTTATGTCACCCAAATTCAACATTTCCTGAGAAAGAGACTCGTTTTACACAACCATTGCTTTAGTTCCTCTGATGTTTCCTCAGTGCAATTCTTATTGCTTCAGCTGAACTGCAACGATAGGTGTCTCTGCTGATTGCATTCGACCATAATAGTGTTATTCCATGAACATAGATGTCTGTACAAAATATTCACCTTTATGATGTTTATATTAACATCCGATCTTGCAAGTCGGACTTCCAGTTCTTGATTCCAGGTAATCGGGATAATGTCTTACCAAAACACTGCTTGTTATGTTGCAACTGTGAAAGTCATATCATAGCTGTAGCAAAATCTTGACAGTTTTGTCAAACATGATGAGAATGTGCAGATTTTATATAGTAACATTAGATAGATGATTATTGTTAATGTTTTTACAATAAAGTGTTTCTTTTTGTGTTTTATTTGTAGCAGATGAGGCTGGCTCATCAAATGGTGAGTACAAATGTGCTGTATGCAAATATGCAGTTTGTTATACAGGTAAAGTTAAAGGTCTAGGTCACATTGCCTTTTTGAGGCCTCGGAGGCAGTGGACTGTTGACTGTGTCTAGGGCACATGAACAGTATGGATGTCCTTGTAGCTCAACTGGTAGCAGCTTGACAGTTGATCTCCCGATTCCAATTGGCTGGCAGCTACAAGACCCTGGTTCTGGGAAGGGCATCTTGGTTGGGGCTGCACTCATCTTTTGGAAGGGTAAAAATGGGTCTCCCATGTTTAAAGAGATGTCTTGTGCACACATCCTGCCCCTGTAAAAATGTACCCTGCTACATAAACAACAAGGGAATTTGCTGACCTATGTGCCAGTAGGTAAATGACAGCAACAACTTTAACAAGTACTGTTTTAGAATGGAAGGCCTTTTACCTTGCTACCTTAAGTTAGGTACACATTTCTACCCCTGGATGTAGTGAGGAAAGTTGTGTTCAGTGTCTTTCCCAAGGAAACAATGTCGTACCTGTGATCGTGACCCCTCGATCTTGTGTCTGACAGCCTGAACACTTATTAGCTATTTGGCACTTCTTTTCCTATGCTTTTAACATCATAGTGTATGTTGTTGTATGACAGTCTGCTGCTTCTGTCAATATATTGTATATGTATATTTATGAGCTATGGCAGGTTGGCTGTGTCTAAAGGTCTAAAGATATGGAATTAATGCTCTCTCACAGTGCCTGTATCTGTGCCCATGTTGTTATAGGAGCCTTGGCTCTAGAGGGAAAGGTAGCACACAGAGTGGACTGTCGGCCAGTGGGAGGGGAACACTACATGAAGCTGAAAAGGTTGGAGCTTTCTTTGATCATAACTTCAATGTGGCTTGATCGTAAAAGAGTTCCATACAAACATCACAGATGCATTAAAGACATAATTGAGATAACATCAATTGACATTTGTATAATATATGCATAATGCCCTTGATAGTGCACTACTGGTATACCACACTAGTATAATACTATAGATACATGTATGTTTCTGATCATTTTCATGGATGACTGTAAATTGTACCTCCATAAGGATTAGTGTGCACACCTTACAAATTGAAAAGGGCCAACACTACAACATACCAGCCAATGAGAGACTTTGTCCCACATGCCATAATGACAGAAAATGAATCTCATTTCATAATGGATTGTCCGACGTATGAAGAAGACCATCAAAAGTTATTTCAATACATTGTATGTAAGTCCGATATTGTACTGCCACATGTTAAGACAGATATTCAATTTGATACACGTATTATCATGTCCTGTTCATATATCTGCCTACATAGGGCAATTCATTTACAACTCCTTGCAAAAAAGAGACAATGCTATATTGACATAATGATCTGAAGTATTAGCTTTTATGATATTAACTAGATTGTTTATACTGTTACATTAGATTAGATTAGTTGTTAGATATTTGCAATAGTATATAGTTCAACTCCCATGTATATTCAGATTGCCATACATTGTACCTGTTACAATTGTCACGCAATAAAGTTCATTCATTCATTCAATAAGGAAGACTTCTATGTAGTTGTTGACGAATGGATGTTGTTTTACAGATTACAGGTTTTGGATGCAATGACCCCAATGAGAACAACCATGGCACTAGATAGAGCAGTCACAAACAACTACAAACCTGTCGCCAACCATGCTAACAATGTGAGTATAATGGAAGTTTGTTTTTTGTTTGTACAGTAAAACCTGTATTAGCGGCCACCTCTGTATAGCGATCACCTGGCCATTGCGTTTTTTGTCAGTCCCTTGGATTTTTCCCATTAACCTTAGCATTAAGAAATAGTCCAACGTGGCAACACGATTTCCGGCCTCGTAGATACAGAAAAACCTGCCTATTGCGACCATACAGCGACTGTATATCACCCTGCCCCTGGTTTGAAAAAGTTCCCAACAGGGTCATTTTGGCGGCGGTACCGTGCCTTGAACGTTAGAGCGCAAGTCTTTGTCAGCAAATTTACTAACATTGCACATCGCAAAATCAATCTTTTTCGGTAGATTTGACTTTGGCAGGGTCAGTTGAGTTTTGAGACGATCGAGACAATGTTACTTGGTGAGAAAGATCAGTGGGTACTGGAATCATTTGTAACTTATTTCTCGTGGTCAATTGATCAGCATTTTCTCTATAGTGGCCATATTTCTCCAGTCCCTTGAGTGGCTACTATAGACGAGTTTGACTGTCTTGCATACCCAGTAAACTGCTTCATGGCAAAACTAGGTTTGTACTGAACAGTACAAGCTGCATATCCAGTCAGATTTATTTGATCCGTTCACACTGGGAAGGATCCCCATTCTTCTTGATACGTTTGGTGGGTTCTTTTACGTGCTCGAGTTGTGTCTCAGTCCTCAAACGCAGAATCTCCATCTAATGTCCTATCCAAGGGATGTCCCTAACCACAGTTTCAACCGAGTGAAGTGCCTTTCCCAAGGACATACTGTAAATGCTGAAATGTTCACGGTGGTTTTATGTTTGCTGTTTTCGCAGTGGACACTTCATTGCAAAATTACAACCACCGCGAACATTTTTCCATGGCAGTAAGAGACTACAGTACATGGTGCTACCTCAAAATTAAAACCACCGCGAAAAGTCCCCTCGAACTTAAATGCATTTACAGTAATGTCAAATGGGCATGTCAGGAGATTCAAACCCTTCAAATGATTACACCATGCCAATGCAGCATCTGTGGCCTTCCTAAAAATGTTGGGAACACTAATACTAAAACCATTCTTTACTGCTTGGTAAATGTGTATTTAGGTATCCTCAACTTTAACTTAGTGGTAGAATTTGATCGCTAGCTGCGAATCTATGAGAGAGAATGGCATAGAATGGATTCTTCTTCGTCTTCTTGTCCTTGTCATCCTGCTGGACGATCAGTTCACTGACAGATGGACTCGCCGATGTGCAACCAAACCGCTGCACTTCTGCACAGTCTGCCACAGGTTGGGCAGAAAGCACTTGTTGTGCATGGATTATTGTGGATATCACCAAGTTTGTATATTTTAAGATTCATTCGTCCTTGTTTCTGATTGATATTTACAGTTGGAGATTGAGCGAAGAAAAAAAGAAGACGGGAAGCGAGCGCGGGCGGACCCTGAGAAAGTCCAGGAGATGCTGTTCTCTGCCTTCGAGAAGCACCAGTACTACAACATCAAAGATCTGGTGGAGATTACTAAACAGCCTATTGTAAGCAATTACTGCTTGTTTCTTTTTTGTATTGCATACTCTGTAAACCGTCTCATAGCGTAACACACCAAGTTTGTACAAAACAGTATAAACTGCACTTTTTTGATCCGCTCACACTTACTTGTCAATAGTCCTGGATAGTTCATTAATGTTCTTGTGGTGTGGCTCTCCTCAAACACAAGAGCTCAATGTCCTTACCCACAGCTAGGTGCTCATTTCCACCTGAATGAAGGGAGGAAAGCCATGTTAACCCTTAAACTGCCAAACCCGGATATATCTGGCACACATATATATGTCCTGTTTGCCGCACCCGGATATATCCGGGATAGCGTATTCCCCCCGAAGTAGAAACTTTGCGCAACAAACCCCGGAAGTTAGGGACTTCGGCCTTGTTCGGGGTTTCTTTTTGGAGGTCAGCAGCCAACCCTGGCACTGATAGCATTTTATAGGACTGAAACTCTGGCAGTTTAAGGGTTAAGGGATTTTCCCAATTAGTAAACTTCATATAACTCTAAGATTTTTCAATTAAGAACTCCTTTACTACCTCTGATTTTAAGATGTACTAGTACATTGTACTTTATTTTTTTCTCTTCTAGCAATACCTGAAGGAGGTTCTGAAGGAGATAGCCACTTACAACCTGAAGGCTCCTCACAAGAACACTTGGGAGCTGAAGCCAGAGTACAGACATTACAAAGGAGGGGAGACACCCATGGAACAGTCTTAAGAACCTTAGATGGCATAATTCTCCCCTTTTCATATATGAGTTATACCGTTATGCCCGAACTGTTCCTTATAACCCTTTGTAATGCTTAGGTCACATTTCCAAACCGGGGCTCGGCCAGGATGTTTAAAGAAACAAGAAATTGAAAATGTATACCTAGAAATATGCACAAAGTATGCCCAAGGTTTTTATGTTGACATTTTGTGTATTGTGATGTCTTTTACATCATTCTTTTTGCTCCCGAAAGCTGCATGGCCGGGCCCCGGTTTGGAAATGTGACTGTCTTAAGCCTTACTTTAATAAACCCTTACGTTTTGACGCCCGTATGTTCCCCATTACAGCTATGTTCCAACGCCCCTATGTTTTGACATCAGTTATTCAATGCCTGTATGTTCTGGCACCCCCTAACCCTAACAATTGAGCTGTCATAATGTATGAGATGTCTTAACATAGGAGCGTCTGAACCAGGGCTCTAGCCAGCTCGAATTTTTTTCCGTCAGCCAATTCCCATCGTCGCAAAAACACTATTCCAGGAGTTAGAGAGACTGAACTGAGACCTTGAAAAACGGGTTTTAATGAGATTATCGTATGTGAAAGGGCACCGACACACATTGTCAACAATCATAACAATAGCAAAACAAACAGTGTGTGGCTTTTACGTCCCCAAGCCGCCTGTAGCTTCCACCAAGGAGCTTTTATCAGATTTTTGTCTGTCAAGGTTGACGGATTGGCTTTAAAATTTTTCCGTCAAACGCAGCAAATTTCCGTCAATTAACGGAAAAACGGACGCTGGCTAGAGCCCTGGTCTGAACTAAGGGGTGTCCTAACATTAGGGATGTCTGATTATAGGGGCATCCTAACATAGGGGTGTCCCCACCTTATAATATCTTTATCAACCCTCTGAAATGAAGCGTTTTTACAATAATTGGTTAAAAGCTGAACACTTTTTTTTTCCTGCAAGTTTATCAAGCTGAAGTCTAAATGATGATGATGAAGTCTAAATGATATGGATACTTTCATGAAAAGCTTATCAGAAAGGTAGTTGAAGAGTTGCCAAACGTTGGCTAATTAGATTTTCTTACGAGTAAGACCATTTTGGTTCAATTATTTGGATGACATCATCTGGAAACACCAAACTGGTGCGTGCATGTGCCAAAAAGGTGGGCAAAAAAGCTGTATGAAAACTGAGCGGTCAGGAAGGTTGAACAAATAACTGAACATACAGAGTATGGTATACCAAACGATAGAATCTTTATTTTTCTTCTATCACATAATCTTTTTTCTACGACATTACTATCCAGTTGCTGATATTTTTTGAATGGACAATTGTTGCTCGGACGTCATCCATACAATTAAATCAATATGGCCTTATGCTTTATCACAAGAACATTTTTCTGTTCTGATTTTGAATGGAAGTTCAATGTTATAACATTGTC
Organism: Branchiostoma floridae; assembly: GCF_000003815.2. Lineage (NCBI taxonomy): Eukaryota > Metazoa > Chordata > Leptocardii > Amphioxiformes > Branchiostomatidae > Branchiostoma > Branchiostoma floridae. The sequence continues at coordinate 15,523,226 of NC_049990.1, read as the reverse complement.
ATGACTGCAAAAGATATGAATATAATACCTACAAGGAACATTATGGATAGCACCAGTTCTTACTGTTTCAATACCCAGTGATGTTTTATATAGTTCCTATCCTAAAAGGAAAGTACTTTCAGAATATCTTGTGAGAATTGTCTATTTATGGCAATGTCAGTAATAAAAGTGTTTTCATAGGCTTGGTGTTTGTGTAATTTTTTGGGTCAATTTGCATAAACGACGCAAATTATAAGTTTAGCTTGTTTTTGTAGGTTACACATCGAGGTTAGACATCAACAACATTGTGGCATCATGTGTGGCATTCGACTCTGAATCTAGGTCTCGTGTTCAATACCCGCCATACCCTTGACGTTGTGCCCTGGGAAAGGCACTTAACACGACCTTCCTCACTTCACCCAGGTGTAAAAATGGGTACCTGACTTCGGTCGGGGAGGTAAAAGAAAAGACTACCTTTACTCTCTGTCTGCACTATGTATGTGGCCCTGTTAATATAAGTTATAAAACTTGAGTGCAGTGCCACATTGTCCTCATCTGTCCTAAAGCAAATAGAAGTACAACATCTAAAGACAATTCAATCTCTGCAACTGGATACGATATGGAGATTACTTCTTCTGAATACAAGAGTATAGTTATGTCTGTCTTTGTAACTTATGTCTGGTCTTACAACTTGTAAACAGAGGATTGCGTAGACTTATCAATTATAAGTAGAAATTTAGCACAATGACGATATTGAATTTTTATGGTCAAATAAATGATCAGCTGGTGTGTTATGCCGAAGGGCGGTTATACCGGCTATATAGATACAGATATGGATACAAAGTTGTCTATCTTTTAGACCATCCATACATCTCGCCGGATAAACTATTCTGGACAAATAATGTTTTTGTCTAACCAGTACAATAGCCAGGATAGCGCCCTTGAAAAACCACTGCAATAGTCTAACTAGGGGTGGGTACCGGTACAGAAAATTCAGGTCCAGGTCTGGTTCAGGTCCAAAGGATCAGGTCCAGGTCCGGACCTGAACCTGGACCTGATTCAGTATGACTCATACCAATGGTCCATTTCACTACAAAGAAATCTGTTTGGTGGAGTATTAGACTTACACTGGTGTTTTAAAATCCTACAACGCTAACTGCACCTGTACGATTGACTGTAAACCTTGGTAGAAATTACTATAAACTCTATTTTACTTCACTCTTGTCATTTTCTTCCAATTGCAAGTGCCAAAATGTGTGAATGCCTGATAAAATGATGTGTTAATTTTCTAATCGGTCCAACATCCGGTCCACCTAATTTTTTCAGGTCTGGTTTTTCTGGACCGGTCCAATAAGAAAAAACGGTTTTGTACTGGTACGCTGTACCGATACCCAGCCCTAAGTCTAACCCTAGTAGCTCCATCTCTTTGGGTCCCCAGTGTGCTAAACTAACCATGCCAACGGGCTGTCAACCTTTTAGCATAGCAGTTTAGCATCTTGGTTTATGATCTGGCAGCCCGGGTTTGAATCCCGGGAGTCGGGATATTGTTTCTTTCGTTTCTACTCCATTCTTACACTTAGCACTAAGCACACTTACATGTAGTCTCTACTAACACCTTTGATTAAATCTGTAAAAGAGGATCATCCAGCTTTCAACTGAGTTCTGTCACAAGAATGAGAATGTAACAAATACAGCATGAAAAACATATTTCATGGTAGTTTAGCAAACCTTTAAAAATGTATTTTTACCTCATTTCCTCTGTTCCTTCATCCTGTCTGAAACTGCTATTTAAATGAATATTTTATGCAAATTTTGAAACCCTATCCCTTTGCGATAGTCTAGATTTCCCGGCCATCTGAGGATGTATCCTTCCTGATGGTTTATCAATATCGTGTCAGAAAAACATGCCTCCTGCCTGGTCTGGATACCCATGCTATCTGGGGATCAAATTTAAGAACAGAAAGCAGCAAATATCAGGGCATGCATGCTCTTTTCTGTAAGGCTATAGGGAACCTTGTTTGATTTCCTGTAGATTTGTGGGGAAATCGGTCTAGAAGTAATAGTAGTAATAACTGTTCGTCTTATTCATGTAAATTCCAGGCGAGGCCTATGAATTGCATAATATGAAGGGGATATTTCAAATTCAGCAGTAAGGGGACCCTCTGTTACATGCCCGTAGCCAGGGGGGGTTCTGAAGAACCCCCCACATGCTCAAAAGGTCCGCTTTTTTAGGCTCGAAGGTCCACTTTTTCATGTCCAAGATTTTTTTCCAAAGGCATGACTTATTTGCATTTTTCACTGATAGACATTTCAGTCAATCTTAGTGAGTCTATCAGTAAAATTTGCCCCAGAAAGTGCAGGAAATGGCTTTTCAGAGGGTCCAGATTTCAAAATTTCCCCGGACCTCCATTGCGATGCTTCGCGCCTTTTGTTTCGGACATGGTGAAAATATGTCGAGGGAGTTGGCCACAAAGACTTATGCCAAAAGCCTTGTCTTTTAATAGAAATTCCATTAAACTTCGCCAGCGATATTTGCCCGTCAAAATGCAGGAAATGACGTTTCAGAGGGTCAAAATTTCAATTTTTCCGGGGGAGCATGCCCCCCTCATATGTAGGTAGCTCACGCCTTCGGTGGTCCAGCAAGCACTTAAAAGAACCCCCCAACCAAAATTCTGGCTACGGGCATGTGTTACCGTATCACATTCAACTGACATAATTGTGTTAGAGAAATTCCATTTCAGTCATTTTTTGGGACTTAATACACAACTTAATACACAAATCTTGCAGAATACAATGAGAGATAATATCAATATGCCATGATAATTTGACATGGGAATGTTGCAAAAACGTAATAAAAATGCAAGCTACATATCAATTACACAGCTTCACAGAAAGAGAAATGCTGATTTTCGCTTTTCAACTACCACCATTTAAACTTTATTTTAAATTGTGCAAGGAGCTTTTATCAAGCTCCTTGGATTGTGTGAGCCCAGTTTTTTTTTCTTCTAATACTCAGATCACCCCTCAGAAAATCTCTTGGTTCAGTCCAATTTCCTAGACTGGACCCATGCATCACCTTGTTATAACTACAAATTGAATTAAACGATTTCAACCTGGGTACTAAAGAATAGTTCGTGTGCGTACAGGAGATCTATCATCCATTCATGTGGGAATAGCTTCTAACATTTTGAAGATGCTGAGGCAAAGGAGGAGATGATCATCATCATGAAGACAGCCAATGGGGGAAGCCCTCTGTGGTGATTACCGGTGTGGCTTAAATATCAGTGCGCTTTTTACTACACTTTTCTTTTTTAGACGAACAATGCATCATTGTAGGAAAAGATGACATAGATAGAACATATAATTTATTTTCCTTCACAAAAATGTTGTGATAGTCTATATTTCAGGGCATACGTTATCTTTATCTTGTCCTGGATGAAAGTAGTTCCTAAGCCAATTTGCTTACTCTACCACGTGACCTGCCACCACCCGACGTTTCGGTGCGGTCTTCCTGGTTGGAAAGAAGTGCACGCCGAAGTATCTTCTAGAAGGAAATATAAAGAGGGTAAAGAAAAGGAAAACACATTCACCATGAGCTGGCAGAGCTACATCGACCAATCTTTGTTGGGAACCGGGCAGGTTGCGAAGGCCGCCATCCACGGCATGGACGGGAGCGCATGGGCGACGAGCAAGGGCTTCAAGGTGAGTGACAGCAGCGGGCGCTCGCGCCTTCCCCGCCCCAGGGCCTCTAGCAGTCCACTCGGGGACCGTTACATTCCCTCCTATAGCGTCCTACAATTAATATTTACGTCAAATTATTTTATTAAGCTACAGTAGAATAAACTTTGAGAGAAAAGTTCACCGTAATTGACCAAAATTTCTCGTTTGAGGGAAAAATGTGAAAATTCGGCCAATGTCAGACGATTCATAGTAGATATTTCCCATTCAACATGGCGCCCGAGAAATTGCACGAGCCGGCATGAGGCCACGTGAGGGAACTGTCGTCTGATTTATCCTCTTTAGATGGACCCTATGTTCTTCTAAACAGTAAAGAACAGGCTACGGAAGAAATGCCGCATCGACTGAGAAGGATGCAGCAAAGGGGATCGACCTAGGCGATATTTCTTCTTACCCAGACATGTCAGCTAAATGTCACGCCCGTCCGTCTGTCAAAGACGAAAAATGTCGCGATTTTCGCAACGATCCCTCCAAAATGCATGTATTTATTTTACGTGAATGAAATAAATATAGATTCTTGAGCAAATGATACATTACTGCAATGTGTTAGCATGTAGTGTATTTCCTGTATGAGTGTATCGGAATTTTACGCCTGCATATATTTTTATGGCGGATTTCGTTGTGAGGGAGGGCTTTTGTGGGTTGGAACATGGGCTTAGAGGGAACGCGCGAATTTGTAGTAATACATTTTCGACACGGTAGGGATATAAGATTAGTGTGCAAATTCCCTTACTCAATCTGGCGATAGAATGAAAAAAATCAGTGACGTCCATTTTATGTGTCAGACTTAGAAGCAGAGGTCATTGCACTGGATTTCAGTGTTAGTCATTATTACGTGAACATATTAATGAGCTTACTATCGCCTAGAGGCACTGACTCATGAATATTTCCATATGGTATAACGTTACCTCTCCTCCCAAAAAATGAATGAAGACCTTTATATTGTTAATATTTGTGGTACATGTAATGATGTATACTGGTCACAAAAAAACAAGGTCAAGAAAAAATAGTATTCAAGCACATAGGTAGAAGCTACAATACAGGAGTTTAGTGTGTATTTTTTACTTATTACTTCTTTGCAATGATGGAAGTGTAAGAACATAAAAATTTCTTATGGATGGTCTGCAAAAGCGTTATCACATAAGATATGTAAATTTGTCTATATTTTGTCTTAGGTACTTATCTTTTTTGTTTCCCATTTTTAAAATGTACATTTCTTGCTTAGCCACATAAGGAACAACAGAGTTACTTCCTGGTAGAAAAACTCTACTCTAGACTCTCACTTAGGCTATCTCCCATTTTAGAGAAGAGAGGAGTCTAGAATATACTCTAATAGAATAGACATTTTTTCTCAGGAGGAAGCCATGTATGGCCATGTGTGAATAGGATAAACACTCAGCTTTTGTTACCCAGTGGGGCTTGACAAGCTGATGATCCCAAGTCTTTTGTTCTGCAAACAAGCCCTGCTGATTCCTATCACTTCATGATAGACTACTTAGGAGCTTAGAGATGCTTATCTCAAGACTGGTGTGTTCAAGGATTTTTAGAAGTGTCTCACTTTCACTGGTGAATCAAATACCAGAAAGAAGAAATGCTGATGAGGAAAATAAGATATTTGATAAATAGGAAATGTACCCTTGAATTGAAGTTGCGATTACAAAAAACAGAACCAATTTGACACTGTTTTGATTTGTTTGCACATTGCTATATGTCTATGACTTACAAGTAGACAAGTTCCCACTGACTACAAAACTGCTTATATTACGAAGAGATTACCTCATTTCAGTTAACATTCATACAACATGCCAAGAACGTGCTGATAATGTGCATGTAGCATGTTCAGACGTGTTTGAATGTTAACGGAAATGATGTTATCTCCCATGCAATGCAGGCAGTTTTTGTAATCCATACAACTTGTATTACAAGTGTGAAACTGACTTTGTCTATTGTCCTACACAGTGATTCTTAAGGACAACTTTCCATTCATGTCTAAATTAAAACTATAGTTTGTATATATTGATGTTTATAACAACTCAATGCAAAATTTTACATTCCATGAACATCCTTACACTGGCACTTTGTAAGTTATAAACTGACAATCATTTTGTGATTTTGTCATATCTTGCAAGCTGTTGATATGGTGCCTAAATTGAATATCTAGTGGATACTTGCATTCCTTCTTTTCCTTGGGTCAGGGCCTCCATTAGTTTGGATCTTCCCCACTGGCATGTCCTGCAATAGCTCTTCAAGAGCTTCAATGGTTGATAAGATTACCATGGGGAGTGTCATTAAACAGGCAAAGCAGGAACATCAGTAGCAATTTGTTCCATTTCAATTTGTCCTCCCCACTGTTCAGGTCTCCTTAATGGCATCCTGCTATGTCTTCTGCATAGATAACAGAAAATATTTAGTGCTTACTTGTTTGTAGGCGTTGATATCAATTTGAAAAGTCATTTCTTTAATAGAATCTTGATAAGAGTTGAGTAATACAAGCAATGCTCATAAATTCCAGATTACTCTAGCTATAATATTATTCTTTCTTTTCAAGATTGGTAGAAAAAATATGATTGTATCTTTACTTTGTACGAGTAGTTGTTTCTATTATCTCAGGCATGTTGTAATCTTTCTGGAGTGCTGCAATTTGGAAAAGAAATTGCTTGTCTTGTATTAGCTTGATCCCTGCTATTACCCTGTTTATATAGCATGTCTTGTATGCAAATTTGTATAGCGCCGTTACGCATAGATTGATCCTTAGTAAACTTTCCTGAGATAAGAAAATGCTGGGAGTTGAGATAAGACAACGGAATTGCCCCAGTGAAGGCCTGCAATAGTATGATTCAGGTATCTATGTATATATTCCGCAGTGAACTCCTTATCCATCAGTAGATTTATTATGGTTCAATTTTTAAAAAAAATCAAATCAAGGATGGATGTTTGAAGTTAAGCGAGTTAAGTATGAACAAGTAGCAAATTTGCTACAACACAAGCTGGGTAATCACATATTGCAATATTCCTAGCCCTGCTGAGTAAGTGAAATTTTTCTCTGTTTTCAGACTTTAGAATTTTGCTGTTGCCAGGTAGTGTCTCAATTTTGTATATGACCTAGTCAAGAAATCTTCATGATTTATGAAATGACCTGTATGATTTATGCTGCTACGTGCATAATTCATGGAGGTTTATGATTTATGATGAAGCTACTTAATTTATTATTGTGACTGAAAATGTCATTTTGTGTCTTTTCTACCCCTTTGTTTTCATTCTCTTGTATATACTTCATGTCAACGTGTTATTCCATACAAGTTGCAGACTTGAAAGGCTTACATAAGTCAGGCATTTCTGGGAAATGTTTGGGACTTGTGGCTAATAAGGTTATGTCAATAGGAGATCTAGATTAGAGATGTGTGCTCTGAGCCAGGATAGGGCTGGATAGCAGTCAGGAAAGAACGCAACTTGATCAGTCTTTGTTCCATATCAAATACTAGGCATTCATAGAGACTAGACAACTTCCTGGACATTCATCGCAAAAAAAGAGTCATAGAGAAATGAAACGGAACTGCTGAGCATAACCATGATGGCAATGATAACGTCACAGGAAAAATCAATGTAGTCATCAGTACTCTGTCAGTATTCATTTCAGTTTGCAGTCAAAGCTTTTTTATGTACTTGTCATCACTTTGTAAAGTTAAATGGCTAAATGGGAAAAAGGTTATACAGACCATAAACTTATCAAATGCTCAGCCTATGCAAAGATTCATGACTAGTCTTCCTTTGATAATCCAAATTCTGATGTATTTCATATTAAAAAAATCTTTGAAACAAGAAATACTGTGGTGTATACGTTTATAAGCACCCTGACATTATATAACCCTGTACTTGTTAGTTTCATTTCCTTTGACATATCAATATAAGATTTCAACATTGCAAAAAGCAATAAAAGCACTACAACACTAGTTATGTCAGACATACAGTTGAAGCCAATAGTCAATAACGGTGGCAGGGCAATATTCTGTATAGTGCAGCTGATGTCTCAGGGCTTCACACTGGTTATTTGTTAAGTGGCCTGTTATCTGTCTTGGAATTGAAGGAGACAGCATCGGCCCTCCCCGCTAGTCTCCAGAATAGCTTATCAGCCTTGAGCCCTGCTGTATACTAGTGCTGCAGTAATGTTTTATTAGATACAGTGTCTCCATTGTAAGCAGTGTTTTATACATAAAGTTTGGACTTGGGTCTGTCAAATTATATTTAAAGGCATGCCTGAAGAAGGAAGATACACAGGGATCATGGTTATAAACACTGGCGATAATACCAGATCTACTGACTAAGGTATCCCTGAAACTATGTCATGTATGGGATGAGTGACCTACTTTCTTGTCTCGCAACCTTGAAATATCCAGATGAAAAAGAAGCAATTTGATACAAAAAATGATATGTTTTAAAGTTATTGGAAAGGTAATGTTATCGCTTATATAATCAAAACTTCATTAAAAAGCATTCATCATCGCTTCATATGTATATCTAATTCTAACTTTTGATTAACACAATATTAGACATTTTAATGTCTAAAGACAAGGGCAAATAATTGTTATGATTGGCATGTTATGATTCATTCTTTACGATGGGTAAATATTACTTTGTAATAGAAAAATTTGGACAGGGAGCAATAGAGACTTAGTCATTTAAAGTGCATGTATTGCATATTGGTTAAGTTAAGTATCATGTATGACGCACACAGATATTGTTTGTGTCATCTTATATAATTGATGATCAATGCCAGGTTGGGAATTTGTGGTTTACTTGTCAAGCATAATCAGGAAACCACCATGTGTGTCAGCAAGACAGATGAATATTGTGTTATAATTGCAAAGTGCTCAAGATATTGTACAATATTGGATAACATTGTTATGGTTTGCTAAATCTGAACATTATTTGTAGTTGACTCAAATATCATGGCAGCAGAAAGTCGTTTTGTTTTTCTTATACTTACAGGCATGGGAGGTTTCTATATTGGTACAGTATGCCTAGAAATTCCGATAACCTCCTACATGTACCATATGTATGGATACGCGGTATGGCATAGAATCTAAAGCAGATTTCCTGACATCGTGTTGTATTGGGGAACGGGTTTTCTTAAAAATCTGCGCGCGGGTTAAAAATCTGCGCGTTAACAAATTAAGTTGTGCATTGATAAATTCTTAGTCAGAAATATGTGACCCCATTATATGATTTTCCATCTGTTACCTGAATTTTTGGTTTGAAAAGCCCCTAATTTTTGGGTCCCTTGGGAATAGGTTAATTTGCATATCCAGAAGATTTCAAAGTCACTTGAATTTGACACAAATACATGGAAAAATTACTAATGTGAGGCTTTTCTCCAATCTACAAGCTTCATTTCAGCTTTTCTCAAGCAGATTGTTTCACATGCAAATTTCAACCTTTGTTGCGCGTTAAAACCTAACATTTGAAAATCACTTTAAAACTCCTGGAATATTTACAGAAAGGGATATTGTACTCTAGAATGCAACAGTATGATGCTTAATTTTATTCCGTGTTATCATCTTCAAGCTTTTAAGTTAAAAACGGCAAAAAAGTTTTCAAATCCCGAGGGAATCAGCTAATTTGCATATTTCAACGCGCAGTTTTTTAACGCGCAAATTTTAACGCGCACAAAACCCCAACCCGTTGTATTGTAGTCATCCAATGTCTCGCCCACAACCTGTGACATTTTTCTACATTCTTCAAGTTCTCACTGCGGTAGACGGGGACATCACGTCTGTATTGACAGCCAGGAATTAGGAATTTAAGTGGGTGTAGCTTGTATGTATACAGGAAAGGTTGACGCCACCAAAGTGAATTCCTAACACATTTCAGTAGGCAGATATGCTTTGTGTGAAATCACTGTGTAAGATTAAGGCATGCACACCAACATATATAGTTAGCCATTCTTTTTGAGTGTCAACATCCCCATTGCAGCAATTTACTATTTGAAATGGGTGCAAAGAAATTTTTTGGTACATGTATTACTATTAGATTGCTGTTTGTCCTTCAAGTGATTACTTAGCTAACTGTGCAGTGTCCAGTAGTTGTATCAAATAGATTTGCATTTCAAGTGGGATATGACAACATGTAAAACATTTCTTCCTGTGAATCAGCCTGTTGTCCATAGTCATTTGAGTGGGTGTAAATACAAGTTAGCATGGGTATCTGTGATACTGTTAGTGATGATAGTAACATTACATGAAAACATTGTTTGACATAACCAATTACATTGCTTCAGCCTTATTGATGTTGCCATAAAGGTAAGAGTATGATACTTGTAGTCAAAGAACAAATTTGTAGTGATCACCTGTCTGTTGCAAATGAGTCCTACCCCAGACATTTTAGTGCCATCCTGAGACACTAACGGGTTTACAGGTCCGATTATTGATTTTCATCGTCATGACAACACGGTTCATCAAATCAGCACATTAGGGGAAACTTAAGGGCGTGATTGTCCCACCAATCAAAGGCCCTTCTCCCCGCACCACTGATTCTAAGTGGAGCTTGCAAAATTGTATTGGGTGTTTTGGGAGCTGTTTATGCTTTGAATTATGGATGGGGATGGCAAGATAATTTCATACCCTACTGAGGGCAAATTCAGGGCCTGTCATAGTCTATAGGGACATTGGTGGTCAAGTGTTCAGTTAACAAGCATGTATCCAGATGTAATGCGCATAGAGTAGTCGATAGCCAGATACCTAAATGTATTATAGGTGCTGTCGTCTTTGGTTGTAATATTGCATCAGGGTAACCGCCCTTGGACACAATTTTTCAAATCTGAAATTCTTGAAGGCCTAGTTTTAGAAAAGCTGAGGACTTCTAGTTCTAGATTTCTTTTCTCTTTGGACATTATTCATGATCACAACCTCTTCATATGTCCGTATATCATGTATAATTTTTGTAGGCTGAAACACACAACTGCAACCATAGCCAATGTTATGTCTATTATATATAACAGCCTGGCAACCTCAGCTTTCAGCTGCAGTATATCAATGGCCTTGGAGAATCTGAAGTATTTACAGTTGGCACACTGTTACAACTATGGTATGCAGAACAGTCATGTTGAAAACAGGTAGACATGCACTTGTGTCACAAGTGGAAGATAAACTGTTCAGGGGGTACAGGTGTTCCAGAGTAAAGTGTGTGGGAGGGCTATTTGCTATGCTATTGAAGCCAGTATTACCTTTATATTCTATAATCGAAACAAGCTTAGCCACGCATGAAAAAGCTGGGAATGCCCACCTGCAATTTTCGAAAAAAGATGTCAAGATTTCAGATAGTAGTGCCTGGTAAGAGCAATGACTGCGAGAGTGCTCAGGTCTATTGTATAATGTAGCAATCCAAGTCAAATCAAGTGGAAAACGGTAGGCTTTTTATTAGGATAGGAGTCATTGCAGAAAAAATATAAGAGGTATTCCAAGCCATTGGTCATTTCATGGTCAATATCATGCATAGTTAACTTAAGGTTTAGCATAGTTGCAAAGCTACAGTATCAAATAGAACCCATTTTTGCCTGGCATGTTGCTTCCGTCTTTTAATTTACGTTTTTTTCAGCAAAATTAATATTCAGTGTGAGTAACATTTGATTAGCATTGATGCCTATGTCAATAATTTTTCTCAAGTCATCAGTCACTAATTGATTTCATACATTTATACATAAGACAGTCTATGAGGGCTATGAATATGCAAAGATGATGTTTCATATTTACTGTTTGCTACATAAAAATACCAAAAAAAGTATAAAGGTAAAAGACTATTCCATCTGTATCAATTGTGCATATAAAAAAATGTCAGTTGATTACTGTTAAGCTTTCTCTCATTCGTAAGCTAGCCCAAAGGTAACATATTGTTTCCAACTTAAACTTCATCGAAAATTTAGACAATAGAATTGAACCATTCCACAAGCCTACAAATTTTCTATCATTAATGACGTACTAGATTTAAATCAAGGTTGTGATGCCCTTTGTTAGGGTATAGGTGCTTGGTCGCTATGATATCAGGTATGAAACCTATGGCTAGTATAAACCGAATGCTTCCCCTTCGTGTGAGAAGTAATCAGTGCACAGCTTATGAACAGGGTAAAGCCTACCCAAGCAATTGACCTCCTCTGAAGATGAGGTGTTCCCGAGGGTAGGTACTAATGATGCACATCCTGACTTATCCTGGATAGTCACTGAAACATAAGTGTATGAGGTTGTGTCTGTATGCAATGTTAAATACTATATATAGGTTTATGTGTCCAAAGAGAGATCATATGTAACAGTTTAACTCTGATGTAACGTTGACCAAAGAGGACTCGGCAGCTCTATAATAGGAATAGGTTTTGATAGTAGGCTATGTACGGTATGCGCATTTCGTTCTGGGAATTTGCGCTCCTGGATATGGGTCAGGCTTGGTGGGAATACGAGCAATCAGGGATGGGAAGTTGAGTTCATGGTGGGGTACACAGTCAAGTCTATCAGTTAATACAATCTCAGGGCTGGAAATACCACCTGATGTGTGCATGTACAGATTTGTACAGAAAACAGGTATCTCTGTTGTTTAGTTGCACCTCAAACCTGCACCAGTCCAGGTTTGCCCAAAAAACTATTTTGAACCCTGAAACCCTGAATTAAAAATATGCGTACCAGCTAATAGATGTACTGCCTTAGAATTGGGTAATGTGTGATCATCATGATTGATTTGGGTATGTGGAAACTGGAATAGAACAACACAGCCAGGAAAAATGTCTACAGGGAAAAAGTTGATCTACAAACAGAAAATGATGTCAAGTAGGAACATTTTCACCCTCCCCATCGGTGGATAGAGTAAATACAAATAGGGTTCTGTAGTGCCTTAAGATATTCACCTCACACGCAGCACTCAAGAACATTCTGCCAATAGATATATCTGTCTCAGGCAAATGGGCTACATGGAGAGCATGCAAGTGTAGTGAGTGTGAGCACAATGGTGCAGACGTGCCATTGTGCATATTGAAATTGTAGAGAGATAACTCTGAATATTATATACTTACCTTCTCTATATGTGTGTATTTGTTTTATGCAAAGAAATGATACATTTTATGAAATTCAGAAACTTGGCTGTAGAAAATGTACGGAATGTTACTGTGATACTAACACACAATATTGTTTCTTTTATTTTCCTGCAGGTCACTTCAGATCAAGTACTGAAAATAGTCAATGCCTTCAACACGGGCACCCTAGCCGAATTCTACACATGTAAGTAATAATCAATGTGTCGGGCTAGAATGTCCTGAAGAAAGAAAAAAGATCATAGTCTTTGATAATTGCTCTTGCAGAAAGGTTTCTTTAGAGACATGATAATTATGATGATCAGTATGGTTACAGAAAGTGTAAGTTTAAAGCATGTCAATGCCTGTCAGCTCTTTGACAAGAAAAGTGGTAGCTGTAGGCTAGATAGAAAATGTTGTTCATAGCTTCCTCTACACAACAGATCCAAACATTTATAGCAGTGAGATAGCTTGTCATAAGTCTACTGATAACTTCACTTGGAGGTACGCCTGCTTCCAGTCCCAGACACAAACACAGATTTTGACAAAAATGCAAACTGAGTCCGGCTTCCACAGTGCTGAAGTAGTGGGCAAAATGCAACCAGAGCATTCCTCCATTTTGCGGTTTTTGCACGTAGCTGCATGACAGACGCTGGTAGGTTCCCACTTGACAAGACGTATATGTCAGCCTGTTGGCTGCACATGTTGCAAAAAAAAAAAGTTGGCTGGACATGTTGCAAAAAGTTGTACATTTGTACATTGCAAGTTTTTAATTTTCGTTTACAAAATTTTTGAATAGTTTTAACACAAGCTTGTAACACATTCATACATGTAGAACTAATACCAAGAAGTTGCCAACAATAAATATTCTAATAAACAAGTTCATACATATCATAAACAGATTAATACCTGTTGGAAATGTTCGTGACATCTTATGACTTCGAAAGCAATGTTGTGTCAGATGTTTGGAGTTTGGAGCAAGTTCAGTTTTACAGTGACATTTTGTATCTCCTTTCAAAGAAATTTGCAGTACAGTTAGAAACCAGTTTAGTTGAGGAGTTCAACACCCCAAGACTGTTGTCTGAGGCAAATATCTTGTTTTTATGATGTTCCGACTTTGCATTTATTCTTGTCTTCTACTAACTATATGTTGGCTTTCTTTTCCTTGCAGCTGGCATGTATATAGGTACAGAAACGACTGAAAGTGGAACAGAGCAGGAGATCAAATACAAGTTTATAAAGCAGAATGGTAAGGCATTCTATGTCAAAGAAGGCGACACGGGAGCATGCATCTTCAAGACAAACACGTGTAAGTATTACAGATCTCTTTTTTGTTTTTGTCTTATTTGATTTGCATAACCAGTAAACTGCTGTTAAGCATATACAATGAGTACAGTCTATATAAGACCAGACTGTAGATTTAGCCATGCTTTCCTTAGTGTATGTCTCGACATATTGAATTCTTAATTCGTATTTGATCATGTACTCTCCAAAGCAAAAATGATTGAGACAAAGATCAGCATATATAGTGCTTTATTTCTGCAAACTATACCAAACAACAAAAAGCATGCAGATGACTCTTGTTCATCTGTGACGGTCATTAACATTGTTGAGGTTTCAAACACTCTTTCCGTACTTACCAACATATACTCAAATCAACATTTCCTAAGGAAAAGTGCAAAAAAATCTCTACAAGATGTTGATATGGTAACATCTATCTCTGTTGGATTTCAGGTTTGATCATCGCTGTGTATGAAGATGGCATGCAGGCAGGCAACTGCAATGATGTAGTGGAAAAACTGGGGGAATACCTCTTGGAGTGCAACTTCTAGGCATCCACCTTCTGTGCTGCTGCTCTTTTCTGTTCCAGCCTCTAAACACTGACTAGGATATTTCTATATATGACCAAAAAAAAAAGAAAAAAAATGGAAGCCATGAATGTTAACCTGGTTAGCCTTGTTGCAGTCCCTCAAAGTGATCTGTACTAGACACCCCTAGTCTGAACTAAACTAGTCTAAAACTGCTGCTGTAACAAGGTGAAAACAGTACCTGTGCATTTTACAGGTGTAGGCAAACCCTAATTATCCAGGTTACTGATAGAATTTATACATAGAAAACAATGGATGAAAATGGATACCAACTGGTCCAGATGAGTGGTAAAGAGAGAATGGCAACTAGGGTTCATAGTTGGGGTGTTTAGGACACGATTCTTAGTCTAGGGATGTAAAATAGCCTTGAAGTTCAACTAGAATTAATTCCACTGCTTTCTATCATTCCTGTGGACAACAACCTTTTAGAAGTGAGTAGAGTAGATGTGTTAGATATAGGGTGGTCCACTGTGCTGGGAGTAACAGGTGTAGAAACCATGAATCCAGAACCCTTAATGCTACGTTTGTATGTGTCTGTGAGAAAAAAAACTGGTGTCTTTGCATAGAGATACACCATGTGTTTGCCTTTTTAACCTGCACTGTTAAACAATGTTGTGTATCATAGATTATTTTATTCAAACATTGAATATTTTGTATTAGCTTTACCCATAGAGCATACGGTTTGGGTAGTACCTATACTGGTAGCGTTACTTCATTCTGTGTTTTCCTTGCTTATTGTTATACGATAAGCATTTTGCTACTTTGTTGTTGGTAAAATTCATGTTACAGTATTTTATTTTTCTGTGTCAAGGTCCTTTGTTGATGTAATCGGTACATTTTATACTTTCCAAGTATCAAAAAGTTAATGAGATAAGTTGTCACAGTGCACAAGGATTGCTTGTCTTAAATTTTTATATTCAAGGTATCATATGCGCATTTATTGTAAGATACCAGTTTTCTTAAGCAGTTGAAAACGGCTACAGTGTGCATTTTATGGACAGTAAGAGAATGGTTTCCGTGTTTGATAGTTACGCGAATGAAACAGAAGAAAACAAACCTTCCCATACATGTGGCATTGATATGACTTCCTCTTCAAGTTGTTGCATTTCCTATATCTTCATCTTTTTTCTCTAAGGCAACTCTTCGTAGAAGCATTCCAGTCTTTCCTCTCTGTGTTCTTTATAGTTATCTTTAAATGCATTCCAGCACTAATGTAGACTTACTGGAATTAGTAAGACACAATAATGCAAGTTCCCACATGATAGAGAGTTAACTGTGAAGTCATCGTTGTTGTACACATAGAAGTGTTTGCAAGGCTTATGATGTAAGCCAATTTGTATGGTGCTTGTCCTTGTCCCTGTAACCCCTGTACAGTTGAAACTCATCAAATCACAATGGCACAACAATTCAATCTCCGCATTTCAGAAGAGAAAAAGAATCCTTGTCCATTTTTTAGTCTGTTTCGGAAGAAGGCAAAATTGCAAAATATTCTTGGACCACTTTTTTCTTTGTTTTACTTACAAAAATGACAATTAGATCTGAAGTTGCCAAAAGCTCTGTTGCAATGAGAAGTAAAATGACCAATACAGTAGAATTATGATGTGGCCGTTACATTTCCTAAGTAGAGACTTTAAACTGATAGTTGTAGAAAACTGCCCAATGTTAGTATTATACCGAAACGTGCAGCAATTTAGAATGTTTCTCTTATATTTGTTGTGCCATTTTAGCGCTAAACTCATATTGGAAAAAGTAACTTTCTTTCAGACCGCTCAGCAAAATTACATGGTAGCTCAAGAAATGACCACTACATGTACATGTCTTAAAGTGATCATTACAAAAACTACAATAACGTAAAGTATAAATCATGTTTAAAATCTTACTGAAAAACACACCCAGTAAACAGTTTAAACTGAATCTTTCTTCAATCGAAGAGTGAAAAGCTAAATTCAACTTACTCTGCTATTAAATGTTGTTTTGTGCAAAACTTAAACAAAAGAGGTGACCTTTTCCATTGCTATATTAAATGTATCAATAATTCATATCAGTTTAATCCTATGTTTTTTTATAATTTTACGATTACAAACAAAAATGCACAGTTTGTAGTGGAACAATTCATAACCATCATGTTGATTTTGGTATCACATTTCTGGTTTGTCCTTCCATGATAAAAACATTTAATGAAACATTAACATTAAGCCATGCTTCCATGTCTCAGAAAGTTGGCCAATGGGTCAGGCAATCGGGCAGTGTTATCTTACTCCAAATTTTAATGAAAAATCTAACAACTGAGCAAGTGATATGTTGTGGCCGTAGTAGATAAGCAAAGTTCGCTGAGAGGGTCATGCTTTTCATGATGCCGATTTTAATCCAACAATATTTCTATGGGTAGCTTGGTCTTGGCGTAGTTGTTAAAAGCAAGGCCCTGTGATCTACAACATGCTGTCAGAGATTTTTAAAAAATACATGTAAAGAAAAAGTAGGGATAAATGATAAGTTGTCTTTCTAGAAGTTATGTTGGAATCCTTTGTAATCCAATGGTATAAAACTATGAATATGAGTTATATATTTACTGTTGAATTCATAGTCACTTATTGTAACCCTATGCAGCTTACCTTGTGTTAGACTTAAGTGGAAAAATTATGACAGCTGCTTATCCAACTATATTTCTTGTTTGACTCATATTACAGTTTTTAGAGTATCAAACCTAATATAAAAGTGTTGCACAAGCTTTTATTAGTCCTCTTATTGAGCAATATATATATGTTTTACGATATAGTTTATTATTTTGTTTAAATATGTATGAAGAGAAGTTGTATTTCAGTTCCGTGCCAAAGTAGTTGAGAGAGAACTGCATTATATGCAGAACCTGAAAACATGTGAACTGGGCTAGACATTGGTTAGTTCTGGGGACAGCCACTACTACACTGATCCAGCATGATACAAGGGCACGGCTATATTTTCATCATGTTTAAGAAGTTTGTCTAAGAATTTGACATTCCCTAAACCAATTGTGGAAGAAAAAGTTCTTGCATCATCCATTTTAAAGCAAGCTTTTAATGAGTGGCATTGTCTGTTCTGTAGTTACCATGGTCCGAAAGCTAGAAACAAAAATTTTAGTTCTAAAACTGAAGCCTTCTGTGCCACTTCGAATGCACTGTAAAAATAGGACGTCAAATTGGTCTTAAATACCAACCCCAGAATGTAGCCAGTCCGGCCCAGGTGGTTCGATTAACCTGTCCTGTAGTTTTAAACCTATTGATAGCCTCACCTATCCCTACAATACTGTAGCTTCAAAGCCAGATCTGTCACTGAGCCCACTGCAAGGAAAAACTGTAGGTCTGTTCTATTCACAAGTCTCTGTTGTCTCTTCATTGTGTGATTGGTTGGAATGAATGAATGAAAGGGAGGACTTAAGCACAGATTGTGAAGCAGGTGCTATTTTCTTAAAGGCTACATTTTTATGAATACAAAATCAACCAAATTAGTAAAATTTCCCCAAAGATTAACCAGGATATTTTTGTTTATGATCCAGTAACTGAATAGCTTCCCATGCGGATCCATATTGGCATGATGGGAATAATACATACTAAAGCTACAGGTCGATTTTGGGCTTAAAGCAGGAAGAGAATTACGTTAGGCCACACCAATTTAATTTCTTGGTTCATAAAAAATATGGAGCGAGAGGGCGAAATAAAAATAAAAATTGTAAAATGGTTGGGGTAAAGGTAACGACTAATCCAAAACATAAAGAAAAAAAGTTTTCAGCTTGAAAAAAGTACAAAAACACTATTATTGTACAGTAACAGCACCTGTACCCACACTTTAAGGAGCTTATAATATAAAGGCCAATTTGCTACACCAGAAAGTTGGTGAATGGCTTCATTAATGGTGAAAATTTGCTGAGTGGTAATTTTTATTTTTTTTTCCAAAAAATAGGAGCGAGCGAATCCGTGAACCAAGAAATTAAATTGGTGTGGCCTTATCAAGGCTAAAATTGAAGACCTACACTGTACATGTTAATTTTTTTTTGGATTAAAAAAAAAACATGCTTACCTCCAGAGTTGAGTCCCCCTAAAGAGAGTCGAATGCTTTACAATTATGTTTATGCAACACATAAAAGCTGTGTACTGGCAGAATGAAGGTAAGAAAGTATTGATGTACTATACTTTAGCGTAGAAAGTTCTTTGTTATTGTAATGCAAATATGGCCTCCCTCCTTTTTTATGTCCACAATTTTTTTATGAGTACACAGTACAAACCATGGATAGTGAGTGTGAGTGAGTAACATACTAACAAGCAGCTGATTACATACTAGGCCTTTAAGTTGTGGAGATTTCTCCGTAGAGAAAATGAAGTGTCCACTGTGTTTTTAAGTTTTGATAGTACTGTATGGTATAATGGAAACCTTGATTATAAGTTTGCTGTGAGTAGACACATTGGAAACAAGGAACTGCTAATTTAAAAATCTTAATAGATTGTAAAACGTACATTGTAGTATTGGGGGAGAAGTGAATGTCATCTTTGATGACAGGAATGCATTTAGTAGTTGGGGGTTAAGGTAGCAAGACAAACTGTTATACTGTAAATGCAGAAACTTTTGTGGTTGTTTAATGTTCGCGTTTTTTGCGATGGCCGCTTCACCGAGAATTTAAAACCTCTGCGAACAATTTTTCCATGGCAGTGAGAGACAACAGTGCATGGTGCTACCCCGAACTTAAAACCACCGCAAAAAGTCCCTTTTCCCGCTACCACGAAGTTAAATCACTGCATTGTCAGTGTTTCAAAAGTGTATTCAAATCTGTACTGTACATGTGTAGAAAAAGTCTAGTAAAGAGATGCTTGAAATGTGTGTTTTCATAGCTGGGCTCTTCATTGGTGAGGGGGACAACAAGTACAAGTTCCTGAGGCAGAACGAGAACTCCCTCTATGTGAAGAAGGGAGAAGCTGGTGCATGCATCTTCAAGACCAAGCAGTGTAAGTGTTGCAGTCAGTGTGAACTTAAACCCATCACACATACATACAGTCAAACCTGTCTATAGTGGTCACTCAAGGGACTGGAGAAATGTGGTCACTATAGACAGGTGGCCACTATAGAGAAAATGTTGATCAATTGACCATGAGCAAGCTACATATGATTTCAGTTACCACTAATCTTTCTCACCAAGTCACATTGTCTCCATCGGTAAATTCACCGACAAAGACTTGCACTTTAATGCTCAAAGCATGCATACCTTCTGCTACTGCCAAAATGACTTTGTCAGGAACTCCAAATCCTCGCGAACTACAATTTCAAACTCGGTGCAGGGTGACATAAGGCTGCAGTATGGTTGCAATATAGGCAGTGTTTCTGTATCAACGGGACTGGAAATCGTGTGGCCGTGGCCGCGTTGGACAGGTGGTCGCTAAGCCTATTTTTTAATCATTATGAATCCAAGGGACCGACAAAAAGTGGCCACTATGGCCAGGTGGCTGCTATGCAGAGATGGCCGCTAATACAGGTTTGACTGTACATACAGCCTCCCAAACTTCTCCAGACCATGGTTGGGAGTAGGGGTGGGTACTGGACCACTACGCTACAAAAATGGTAACTTTTTTCTTATTGGACCGGCCCTGAAAAACAACTTGAAAAAATCAGTGGACCAGGTGTTGGACCGATTCAAAATGAACAAGAGGCGTGTACAAAGATCTGTTTATTTTTGCGTGATCATAATGTTTTTTTTTATATGCTAGGTCGGTAAACAGTGATGCAGTGGTTAGCCTATACCCACAGAACCGACAAATCTTAAATTTGGTACCTGATGAAGACGTCTTGATGCTGAAAGAACTATAAAAGAGGGTCTGCATGCTCTTTTCCGTAAGGCGTAGGCAGGCCTTTTTAATTCCCGTAATTCGTAGGGTAAGCTATTTTATTTCACGTAATTCGTAGTGAGGATGGAAAATTTACCGTAAAGCGTAGCCAGTGTATTTCACGTAAGGCGTAATCTAGCCTAAAAATTTCATGTAAAGCGTAATTAAGCCTAAAAATTACCCGTAAATCGTAGCTGGCCTCCCAAATTTCGTAAGTCGAAACGTAGTCTATAGCTACCAATAAATTTAGTCCTTCAAAACACAGGAAATTGCGTTTCAGGGGATCAAGATTTCAAAATTTCGCCGGACCTCACTTGCGACTCCTTTCACCTTCGGCTTCGGTCATCGACATGGTAAAAATATGGTATATACCCTCAAAAATCTTCTTTTTTTTGCAAATAGAAATGTCATTGAAGTTAGCTTAGTCTGCCAGCAAAATTTACCATTCAGAATGCAGGAAATATCATTTTAGAGGGTCAAGATTTCAAACTTTCCATGGTCCTCCTTGTGCCGCCTCGCGCCTTTGGAACTCGAAATTCTGAAAATATGTTGGGGATGTGTTGGGGATGTGTGTCAACCTCAAAGATCTGTTTTGCTAATAGAAATTTGCCCATCAAAATGCACAAAATATCGTTTTATAGAGGGTCAAGATTTCAAAATTTAGCCGGATCTCCTTTGCCACTCTATTCACCTTCGGTCATCGACTTCGTAAAAAATATGTATCATGGCTGGGGGATGTGACGTGTCAACCTCAAACACATTTTTTACTGATAGAAATGTAATTTCACTTAGTTTTCTATAATAGCCAAAAAAACTGGCGTTTCAGGGGGGCAGGATTTCAAAATTTTCCCGGACTTTCCTTCGGCGCTCGACGTTGCAAAAATAAGTTGGCTGGCGTCACCCTCATAAGCTTACGCTGAACCCCTGGGACTCTTTAATTAGAAATGCCATTTAACTTAGCTTTGTTTGCCAGCGAAAATTTCCCTTCAAAATGCAGGGAATAGTGTTTCAGAGAGTTAAAATTTCAATCTTTCTTGCGGAGCACGACCCCGCCTCTGTCGAGTGTTGCCAGCCTTCCAGAATTTAGCGTAAACCGTTGTCAGCCTGTATGAATTTAGCGTAAAACGTTGCCTGCCTTCGTGAATTTAACGTAAAGCGTTGTCGACCGTCCCAAATTTAGCGTAAAGCGTAGTCAGGACCCCCCATGCAGACCCTCATAAAACGTTATGCCGGTACTGTTATCTTGCTCTTGAATATAAATGAGTCGCCTTATATGGACAACAAAAAAGGCATTTCTCTGATGGGCTGACAGTTAGAAGCCACGCCCCAAATAACCGTTTTACATAGCTGAAATGGCAGAGGCGATATCGTAAGGCATTGCCGCCATAGAATGAGAAAGTCACTCCCAACCCAGCACCAACTTTGGTTGGGAAGTGGCCGTAAGAAAAGTCATGGGAAGGTCCTGAATGTGTGATGGGATTTACAGTTATTGTACACTGTATGCTTTACCAGCTCAGCGATCAATACGAAGCATTGATCGCTGCGCTAGGTTTCCTCGCGGGAGAGTGTTAAAGCCAAGACTGACTTCTTGATTGATGTTGTAATTATATACAGGGATATGTTTATCTCTTGTTGCTATCAGCAAAGTATCTTCCCAACGTGTCAGTGTATTTTGGGTACATACATTGTTCAATGTTAGCTTCTTCCGATTGACTCATTGAAGCTTCCAACCTTTTTGTCAAATATGTGCGTATATATTGGAGCTTTGCGTTTTATGGGAATACTTTTCTTAGGACAGATCAGCCAATAAAATCACTCGATGACATCAGATTGACTAGTTTTAGACTAGAGTAGACACTTTTGATATTGTTTTTTACTTTGTCTGAATGTCTCATGCAATCAGCCCACGGGCAAGAATTTGCAATAAACATTATTATTGATGACATTATGCCATAATCATACCAAAGTTGTTGTAAGTATTCACTAATATTCATTGTCTCATAGAAACCTATAGTTCAGGAGTTAAAGGGGGACCCTCCAATTAAAGGCAACTTGAATGTTTATTACGATTTCAACACGAGTTGAACTATTGTAACCTATCCAACATTTTGAAGGCAGACCGTTTCTATATGGGGTTATTTTTTGGGACAATTTCGCTGATGTATTACAGGCAAGATTCTAAAGGTGTTCTCTCTCTCTCTCTTTTTTTTGAAAACAAAACAGGTTTGATCTTTGGGGTCTACAGTGAAGGCATGCAGCCTGGTAACTGCAACAACGTGGTGGAGAAACTCGGCGACTACCTCATCGGCAGCGGCTATTAGAAGCAATGTTGCAGATTTCAACCGTTTTCCTTAGGAAAACTGTTTTCCTACGCTGCAGTCTACACAATACACTGTACAAGAGAAAATATTATCTTGGGTTTAAGTTTGCAAATGCCATGCAGGTTTTGACTGCAAAGAAGTTAATGTTTGCAGTGGTTTGAACTAATTGCTGTGAAGATGTCACCAAGAAACAAAGTCACAAACATGAAACCACCACAAATGTTTTCATTTTTACAGTATCTCACAGGTTCTGCTAAACCAGACTAAGGTTTCCATATACATGTATCTGTGGCCTCAGACTAGCTGTCAGCCAATCAGAGAATCTGGTTCACCTAAAAGAACAGTAAGCAATTCTCTGATTGGCTGACAACTGGTGGTTAAAGGCCTTGTCCAGAAAAGTGGATACCTCAGCCCAGTTTAGCACAGCCTTAATGTGGTTTATTAAAAGGCCGCAGGCGAAGCTCAGCGGAAAACGATTTCAACAGTTCAGCACGTAGATGTGAATGTTGATAGCCATGTTGTTCAAGTGGTAAAAAGACAGTTACTTGTAAGTGTTAAGACGTCAACTTGAGAAACTAGAATCATCAGCTGCTGCACAACAGCACAAAGCAGACGTTTTCACCACTTTGTATACCCGACACACTTTTAAAAGTGTTGGATCTTTGGTTAAAATGTACACTGTTGAAACATACATCTCCGGTACATTTCATGTGAGACTGAGACAAAGCTTGTGTTGATCAGACATTACTTTTCTTGCATTAGAAAAGCAGGTGTTTCCTTCCCCATAGAAACAATTGTAGATGCTCAGATGTTATACTTGTGCATTAAAATTCAGTCACTGTTCTTGCTACGAGTCCAGTCTGTTTTATACATTCTGTGTTAAAAAGTTTCTATACTTTCACAGAACCACAACAAGAACATGACCTGATAACCAACTTTATTTTACCCAGAAAATTACACAATTTACAATTATAACCCCACAAGAATCACATGGAACTTTAAGGTGATATGCTGAAACTTCCCTATTAAAGGCAAACCCTTTTGATCATGAGTCAAACTTGAACAATACAAAATCTTTGACTACACCTACCCATTACCATACAATTTACATAAGGTACAAGACTTAATACTTAAAACCATCAGAATTTTGTGGATATGGGTTCTCTTGACTAAACTTACAAAGTTTCACCATGTATGTTAAACATGGTTCACCAGAGATCTACTTACTTACTGCTTGGTTAGAGGTATTTTTGTTTTTCTGTTACTATCTGGCAATGTCAACTTTCAACCTTATCATCCTACATGCAAAGTAACCTTCCAAATAATGTCATTATGGCTCTTTCCTACCCTTAAACTCATTTCACAAGCCACACACTTTGTCATTAGATTCCAACAACCTACCCTGACACTATAAGTTCAAGCAAGGACTTATATACATGTAACTTCCTTGGTTCAAGCAAGTGGCACTGAAAAGTGAGATAAGGTATTGCTTCCTTTGCGAACTTCTTAGAGCGCCAGCATTCCTTTTTGGGGGGAGAACACTGATTCACAATTTTCAACATTGGCTAAGGTTCTCTAATGCCAGAAGACATTGTTTAGCACCAAGAAGTCTGTTATATGTTGGCATCTTGAAAGCCCTCTGGGCTCCCGCGGAGGGTGGAATCCCCGCTGGCAGTAGGTTCTCACTGTGGTGGCTGGAAAACGATCTCCGAAAGCATTTAGAAAACCTTAGCCCATGTTCAGAATCCCAAAAAAATTAAATACTGGCACGCCAAGAAATCTGCAAAGGCTAGTCTAGATACTTGTAGTCTTGGGACCCTGCCCAATGACTTGCAAAACTACTTGCCGTTAAAAGCTAGTACAGCGCTAGCATTGAATATAAGATGACGCATGCACTATACAACTTCATCCCAATTCTG
Organism: Branchiostoma floridae; assembly: GCF_000003815.2. NCBI lineage: Eukaryota > Metazoa > Chordata > Leptocardii > Amphioxiformes > Branchiostomatidae > Branchiostoma > Branchiostoma floridae. The sequence continues at coordinate 15,498,509 of NC_049990.1, read as the reverse complement.
TATTGTTTTACATTATATGTATCACCTTCAGTTGGTTCCTTCACATTATAAACTACATTGTTACTGGCATAAACGTGAAATCCAAATCCGTAAAACACATGTTTTGTCATTCTGCTATAAAATTCCTGTTGATATTACTTCTGACATCAGACGACACCTTCAACAAAAATCAACTTCACGTACAACGCATCTGTTAATTTCTTGTAAGTGTCATCTACAAGTACACTGGTATTCTACGTGATAGCTGTGACAATTGACTCTTACTCTGGCACAGCAGTGAAAATTCCGCTAAGAACAGCTACAGCCAAGCACAGCATGGCACAGTTATGTTGATACAAATGGTTCTATCATAATGTCCTTTATTACAGTGACTGTCATCTTTCTCCAATGCTTTCCTCTTTCTAGTTATACCTCTTCCATTGTATCATGATGTAAATCTATGAAAATATGTTTTACACAGAGTTCTCTTAGTTATATCCCGAAAATATAACTCTTCCTTTCTATTTTCTTAGCATGCAGGGTTAAGTTGCCCCATATACAGACCTCTGTACAATTTTAAGTCATCAAGTCATAGATAGTTATAGATCTTATCATTATATCTCATTCACCCATATCTCATTCACCCAATTGTTATATACATATGCTGGTTATGTAACACAACTTTTCACTTAATCTAACATCTTTACACAAAGGCTGGCAATACAAAAACTGTGATCTAGTTGTTTTGTGAAGGTCTTGTTTGTGTCTCTGTTTTGCAGCAATGGAGCACAAAGGAAATCTGTTTTGCACTGAATTAAAAAGATTGCTGCTACATATGTCACATGACCTTGTGACCTTGTGACATGTCATGTGACTACCATCAGCGCTGAAGAAAGATGGCCTTTTGAGAGCTTCTCACCAAGCTATAATTTGTCGTGCACAGGTTAAATTTCTCTATTTATGTTTGTGACAAGAAACAGTTATTACAAAAGTCGCCCCAGCCACTATTTCCTGACTGGACCAAGCCATTACAACTTTCAAACATTTTGATATTTAAATTTCTTACACAACACTGATATCGCAGAATTTGCACATCTCCTCATAATAATCATGGCATCACCTCCTTAACAATAATACAATGTAAAATGCTCTTTGTAATCACAAAAAAAGTATTTGGTCCTTCACATATAACAGGAAAGACGTCCTTCCAAGTAACTTAGGGTATTTACAGTTGTCAACTTGAAAGGGGTGAAAAACAAAATCATCATAACAATCACACATAGAATCTCCATGACTAGTCTACTTTTCCCTAAACTTTTCTGGTTGGTACTGTCTTGCTAATTTTGCTGTGCTACAATGTATTAGCATATAAGCATTTCCCCTATCACCCAGGTTAAGACTATAAACTGTACCTGACTAACAGTGAAAATAAAAGAGCGAAACATCGAGAAAGATACATGTACATTCTTTATTTCTTTCCCTATTTGGATATGCATGTAAATGATCATATCCACATCCTGCTACTCAGTTATGCTAATATTTGCCTGGCCGGATATCTTTCTTTTTACTGGAATACGCAGTACGATCTCATTTTTGCTATTTCAACTACATGTACATGTACTGGCATTCTGGGGATTTCATGGCTTCAAAAACTCAGTTACTAAAGAGCAGGGTGGGTGGGGGTTGAGCAAGTCAGAGTTCCTACATATACAGAAGGTCCTACTTACAAACCAACCATGCATATACTCAACACATTGAGACTGAGAAGAGATGGTCTACAGCTTTACTATGTCCACCCACAGCTAGAGCTACAATCATCATTAAGATTTTAACAATAGCTTTCTCAGATGTTTCTCTCTTGATACTAAGTAAGGTGGATTCTCAAAGACCCTTACCCGCCAACTAGAATACATTGACAAGTTCAAGTTTAGCAAGAGATATGAATGCTGGAAGGAATCAGTCTTATTGCTCTGTTTCTCAGAGGCCTGTTAGAATTCGAAGAACATTTTGAAGATGCTGTCTCTTGTCTTCCTTTAAATGGGGTCACAAGAGACAACTTCTTTCACATGCCTCACATGATATACCCAAGGTGTTACAAGCCTGGACTTGGCATGGGGGGTTTGCTTCGAATTTTACAGCCTTGACCAGTTCCTCTTTCAAGAAGATAAAGCATGAATCCCTATGGAAAGACAAGTGTTGAAGAACAGCTAAAGTTTGGAGAGAAAGCTGAGATGTTTTGAGTTATTGCTACATTTTCTGCTGTTAAATCCAGTAGCACAGGGTTGGACAAGTCCACCAGCCTGATTGTCCAGGGCAAGTGAAAGTGCTGATTGGGCAAGTGCATGTCCTACACAACTTGTCTGATAGGGCAAGTAAAATTTTTCCATGAAAGAGATTATTATTAATACATGTTACCTTGCACACAACCATAGCATCAAGCATTGGTCAACACAGAAAAACAGAGCCAACAGTAAAAGAATTTTAGTGATGGAATTGAAAATACTTAGACAAATGTTTTTTAAATGTCAGGACAAGTGAAAGTTAGTTTGGGCGAGTAAATTTTCTATGTATTTGCCCGATAGCACAAGCGAATTTTAGAAAACTTGTCCAACCCTGTAGCAAAACCCCCTGTCCATAAACCTGCATGTGGGCTGCACCATAGGGTCACCTGGTCCAAAAATCACACAATTTCTGGTCCAGACTTGTTCTCCTCTTCATCTTCCTCTTCCTTCTCATCTCCCATCTCCACCTTTGTCTCCTGGGAGGGTCCATCTTTGATCTCCACTTCTCCGGAGTAGCCCCATGCTCCCTTCTCTTCCTCATCACCACTGGAGTCATCATCATCATCATCAGTCTCCTGGGTCTCAGTACTCTCCTCATCAGAGTGGTGCATCCTGGACAAGATACAAACAGGTATAGTGAAAAAAGAAAGAAAAAATTTACTATTTACACAAGGGCGCATCAACCCTCTCTGAACCGTGGCTTTCCCGCCATTTATGATTCGCTGTTGCCTGACGTCATCCGACGACTTCCGGAACATCAGTGCAGCGAGTCATCTACCTGAAGAAGGTCACAGTTCTCGACCAAAAATTTATGGTCTTTCTTTTGCGTTGGTACAAAGTTTAAACTTATTTCACTATGGAATTTACCAACACTGATGAGCTTTCATTCCGATAAACATAGGTATAGAATTCTTTTGTCCAGTTACCTGACCGACCCTAGCAAGAACCTGCTGATCCTAGCCTTTTTGGGTTCGACCACTGGCAAGGAAGATAAAATCTTATCTGCAAACATTGTTGAAACTTTTTCCAACATGTTCTTACTTCTGTTGCAATAGATAATTGATGAAAAGAGGCCCACCAACCCTAGGTTCCATTTAGTATTCATGTTGACACCCTGATAACAGGGCTTGAAATACTGGGTGCATGTGACAGGGACAGGGATGGTGGGGTCAGTGTTTAATGCCATTCAGAACCAAGGACAGGGACCGCAACATCAGTGCTAATGTCATTACAGAGATGGTAATGCCAGTGTGAAAGCAGGGCTCAAAATACTGGGTGCATGTGCACCTTGGTGCACCCAAATCAGTACCAGGGATGGCAGTGTTAGTGTTAATGTCATTCAGCACCACGGACAGGGATAGCAACATCAGTGCTAATGTCTTTACAGAGATGGTAATGCCAGTGTGAATGCAGGGCTCAAAATACTGGGTGCATGTGACAGGGACAGGGATGGTGGGGTTAGTGTTTAATGTCATTCAGCACCAAGGACAGGGACCGCAACATCAGTGCTAATGTCTTTACAGAGATGGTAATGCCAGTGTGAATGCAGGGCTCAAAATACTGGGTGCATGTGCACCTTGGTTGGAGCTGTGTACCCAATGTTTTTCTGTAGGTGCATTTTTGTAGGTTTATGCATGTAAAAATACTAAAGTAGTATGCAACATATTCTTGACATCTAAGTGTTAGAAAGTTAATAAAATGTCTGTCACAGTACTCGTTTTAGAATTTTAAAGTTGGAATGTGGGTTCCTATCTAGTTTTCTTAGTTACGAACAAAATGAAGTACTAGTAATTAGGTTTTTCTGACACACGGAAATGTACAAATTTCAGACAAGCATGTTATTGAACATGTTTATGAGATTCTATTGGTATTTGGAAATGGAGCATGGTGGGGATGTATTCCTAAAGTATACACATTTAAGTTGGTTTCACTGCTATAGAATGTAATTTTATCAGTAGAGTTAAAACTCTGATGTGTCTTAATCCAATTGCTTAGGGTAGAATATTTTGGCATTTGTATTTATGTAAATACTGTAAATTTATTGAGAAAAGTAAATACTGTAAATTGCCAAGGAGTACGATGGCTAACCTGGAAGTGTCAGTGGTCCCCATGGCAGAGTTGGTACGGTCTACAGGCCCGGTGGCGCCCAGGAGGGGCGTGGTCTCCGGCATGTCGTCATCGCTATCCATGTCCGACTGGCTGGTCTCCGAGTCGGACGTCTCGTCGTCCCCCGGAATCACGCGCCGCTTGCACACCGGGCAGGTGCGCTTGCTGCCCGTCAGCCAGGGGTCAATGCACTTGGTGTGGTAGGCTGGGGGAGGAGAGAGAAGCTTTGTCGTCAAATTTGAGCTTTGTCCCAAGTACTCCAAACACAAATTCCTCTGTTGTTTTGAACCTATTGTAAATTTCAAACCAATGTAAATTTCAAACCAACAGGAAATCTCCTCTGTAAGGAAGAGCAAACCTTCTAGTTTCTGGAAGAATAAGACTTATCATAGATTTTGCGGGCGTAATGCAAATGCCCTGAAAACTGTTCGATTCAAGTCATAGCGTGCCGGCTGCACTGTGCTGACTTTCCGGGAACCTGAAGTGTGATGATGTCAGGAGTGAATCAAAGGTGTTGCGAAGACGGCATCTGCCACTGTCACCATTTGTGGTGTGTGTTTCCTTTGTGTTGGGACACAGCTCAAATTTTACAACTATGGATTTTATCAACACATGAGTTTTCATTCGAATATGAGAGAAGCTTGCTTATGGCTAAGTTGCATACATTATAACACAATCGCACACTGAAGGTATTCTTGGGATAGTGGAGCATGTGTTTTTTCACAAAATTCAGCTGTCTTGTTTTTGTAAAGGCTTTCTTAGATATTTTTTGGTGGTTTTGGCAAATGGTTTTGTCACAGTTTGCTCGGAAATTCTATGTAATCAAAAATTTGTGACTAATGTGACCACATCATTAGCCATCATTTTTCATTGAATCCTCTGCTGATGGTTTTAAAGTAATGACAGAATTGCTGAGCATTTGGGATGGCTGTAAGACCATAGTTAAACTAACCATGCCTGTTCAACAGTGACACCTAGCAAGTTGGCAATGAAGCGCATCAAAGCAGTATGGTTCTCCAAAAGCTAGATTTTTTGCAATCAATACTTCATCAGATGTGGTAAATCTCTGTTAGTATCAGATGATGCAGTAAATGTTAAAGGAGGTGTAAGCTTAATTGTCAAGCAGTTTCCTTGAGAAAGACATTGTGAATCTTAAGAAGTTTGACATCCTAACTCAAATGTGAATGAGACCTTTATTACATGTTTATGATCCTACAAAGTACAGGATAGAGTAGAAGTACAATTGCACTTACAATGATATAAGAATGTGTTATCTTACTATCAAAATCTGTACAATGAGTAATGTACACTAGTATGTACATTGTAAAGGTTTTTAAATACTTCTATTATATGACCTACCATGGGAGCAAGGCAATATCCTGAGCTTGTCCCCCTCCTCATAGTCATCCAGACAGATGGCACAGACATCATACTCATCACCTGCAACACATGGCAAGTCAGTACTGCCCTCTAGCAGGTCATCTTATAACTGCAGTGACATGGTACCTGTTCATTACAAGGACTTCATACCATCCCACTTTGATTTTGAAAGAAAATTATCTGAATACTGAGAAAATGCTTTAAGGTTCGCTGCAGTAATATATAGCTTTATAAATCTACAATGTGTAAGTCTGGTTTTGGGCAAGCTACAGTTAAGCTAAGCTAAGTAAATAGACTTGACTAACCAGACCTTAGTTCATCAGTTTATTCTGCTTTCTAGAAAAGTTTTTTGAATGGCTCTCACCTTTCTTGAACTTCTTGGTGGGGATTTTCTTCAGGTGCTCCTTGGACAGCCTGGAACGACGCTGTCGTCTTCTGTCACGGACAAATTTCGCAACCTGAAAAAAACACAATGTTTAGTTGGGCGACCTAAATATGTAGTACATGACTTTGGTCATTTCTCCTGCCAAATGTAGGGCCGACAGGACATTCTACTCTTTTCACTTAAAACAACATTATCATATGAACTTGTTGTTCCTTTCATTTATGTACCTACATGTACAGTTCATACATATAAAATACAACACAAGTGTATTCTTTATCATCAGGGGTACAAGCTTGACCACGGAAAGGATCGCTTAAATGCCGGAGGGCAATCCGATCTGAGGGAGGGTTGGGACTATTGAGGGCAATATGAAATATATACCGCATTGTATTTTGTTGTTATTTTTGTCACACACACACAAAAAAACCATACATTTCAACACTTAATGCACCAGAAGTTGAGAAAATGTGTTGTCTTTAAACAGCCCGGCCCCGGTTTAACATACATGTACATGTACACAGTGTTCGACATTAATTACAAGGTTACCTCAAGAAAAGAAGCGTTACATTACATATCCTACCTTTACATATCCTACCATTACTTTAGGAACGGTTGACGTTAGATACACAAGTATTCAACAGACTATTTTATCATCAAAGTACGGAGGAAATGTGGTAGAAAGTGGGATGATTCCACTGTGTAAATGGGGGTGTGCTGACCATGAAGATGAGCATGAGGACGAAGCAGATGCCCACGATGATAGCGAAGGGCAGCAGGTAGAAGTGCAGGGGGATGGTGAAGTCTGGGGTCAGCTTCACCTGCGACCTGTGGGGCACAACATATGGTCAGATTTCATGTAAGGCCATAACAAGTACTGTTAATGCAGAAACTTTCGCGATGGTTTAATGTTTGCAGTTTTTGCGGCGGCCGCTTCACCGCGAATTTAAAACCACCGCGAACATTTTTCCATAACAGTAAGAGACTACAGTGTATGGTTTTACCGCGAAATTAAAACCACAGCGAAAAGTCCATTTTCCGGCTACCGCAAAATTAAATCTCCGTGAACTTAAATGCTTTTACAGTAAATCTTAGGGATGACCTGAAATTTTTTCCATCACCTGGATTTTGAACAGAAAGCCTGTCAAGTGCCAGAGGATTCCATGCAACGGTCATAGAGGGGATCCGGGAAAATTTTGAAATCTAAGACCCTTTGAAGCGCTATTTCCTACATTTTGAGGGGCAAATTTTGCTGGTAGAATCGATTCAGGTTAGTCCAATGGCATCTGTGCTGAATTTCTGGAAATCTCATTTGTTCAATATCTTTGCATGCCGATTAGAAAATGAACACATTATTCCATACATAACATGGATTACGTAACACATACCTTATGTTACAAGTAGAACACACCATTGTGCTTATTAGAAGTTGGAACAATATCCTCAGTTGAGAATGAAATGATAAGTGAAGTAAAGAGGGGGACTTACCCAGTTCTCCAGTCATATCTCTGCAGCTCCATCCCATCTGTCAGACCCACAAACACCGATGGGATGGTCACCTCCATGTAATCTGTAGGGAAACACAGCAAAGTTCAACATTAACAGGGCTCGAAATACATTTTGCTGCATACCTGCACTGGTGCAGGTAACATTGAAAATTACCTGCACCAGAACAAATTTTACCTGCACCACTCTAGAGTTCGGAAGTATGGATCATACTAAAATTGTCCAGGAACCATTGCTATTTTCTTCTTTTATACTTTATAGGTGGTAACAGTCAATGCAGCTAGTAATAACAATCCATTCACAGCTAATAGGACATTTATGTTTAAAACCCAGTAGATGGACCAGTGCAGGTTAGGTGCAGGTAGACACCAGAAATACCTGCATAGCTCCAATTTTACCTGCACTAACCTGCACAGGGTTCTAGCCAGGATTTTATTTTAGCGTAGTGGGAATGGCATGGTAGCGAAGCGACCAATCTGGAGATTGGTGTGGAAGGGGGTCATTTTGAAAATGTAGTGTTAAAAGTTGGCACTCTGTTAACATCACATGTAATTTGAAGGATTTTGGGGTCAGTTTTTAGTGGCATATCATTTTTCATTGTTCAGACATTGATTAGACATTGTTGAACAAGTAAATGATAGCCAAGCACCACTACACTAGTTAAAAATTAGCGTAGTGGCCCTTATTTTAGCGTAGTGGTAAAAAATTTTAGGGTAGTGGCCCACTACGCTAAAATGCACTAGCTAGAACCCTGCTGCATATGCAGGTGGTATTTTGAGCCCTGACTTATCTAGCAGTTAGATCTGAGATTGTAAAAGTAATGAAAGGTGATTCAGAAGGTAGTCCGTGGGTTGTTATCCACTGTGTCTAGGACACAGTATTGGAAGGTGGAGCCCATCCCTCTACTTCCAAATCCTTATACTTACTAGGGATTGAAATACAAGGGCAGATGATATTCTTTGTGCCTGTATGCTTTTTCTAATGTCAGGTAACAGTAGATAAAAGCAACATCTGAGCATGTGGTATTTCGAGCACTGCTTCCTCAACCAAAGTCAGGTACAAATTTTTACACCTGGGTGAAGTGAGAAATTTGTACAAGGTGCCTTTTTCAACAAAACAACATTGGTGGCACGACAGGGGATTCAAACTCAGGACCGCTTGGTTCTGGGCCAAACACCCTAACCATACACTACTAATCTTGGAATCATATTAAGTACAAACTTTGTCCTTGTCCCAATATCATCCAAGGACTTAGACTTTTTTCCGAGACTATCAGATGACACAAACAACAGTTGACATGCACATCTACAAAAACATACCGCATCAACCCATATGGAAATTTCTAGGACCATTTACCCTTAAACTGCCAGAGTTTCAGCACTATAAAATGCTATCAGTGCCAGGGTTGGCCGCTGACCTCCAAAAAAAAACCCCCCGAACAAGGCTGAAGTCCCTAACTTCCGGGGTTCGTGTGCTGCGCGCACGCAAATGTTGCTACTTCGGGGGAATACGCTATCCCGGATATATCCAGGTGCTGCAAACAGGACATGGATATGTGTGCCTGATATATACGGGTTTGGCAGTTTAAAGCTTAACATGAAGGCGGCCTGCCCTACTGATAGAAACAATTTCCTCAAACATTCCATGAGGTAAAACAGGGACGTCCACTTAGGGAATCCATTATAGCTATCTGCAGCCAGACATCAGTGTTTGATTGAAGATCCCTAATAGCTTTGAGGCCCGGTAACAACTGGGTAGCTACATTGTGAGCGACACATACTGTATATTTTTGCTAAAGCCCCTTTTCCACAGAACAGCAACTGGTTCATGAGAGACCACATAGCAACCAAAATTGGATTTCTGTGAGTCTGTGACCATTGATTTCAAAATTGGAATACAAGGCTCAATGTTTGAGACACCAAAACACACAAAACTTGAAGATACATGTTCTTTATCTTTGAAAATCATTGAGAGTTTTGTCAAAGGTTTGCTCGCTCATCAGCTGGAGTTTATAGTGGAAAGCTGGCGTACTGTAAGAAGAAGCAAAACCCAGACGTACATGTACGGTTATAACGATCCTTCACCCAGTTGGGTCCTCTCTTGCACGGGCAGCGAATCCTGATCAGAGGCATGACTCCAACGGTGAGTAACACTCGCAGCGTTATCAACACAGTAGCCCCTCAGGAAGATGTTCTTGTTTTTACCCCAAAGGGAAGCTTACGGAAAAGCTTTACTCCGACTGATTGCTATTCACGTATCGAGTCACTGGATTTACTATTGTCTCTTCACTGTGACGTAGTTCAGGCGAAACGTAGTAGGAAGGTTTCTCCGTATCAGTTCTTGAGATGTCCCGTAACGGTAGCCCAACTTCTTGCTACAATACAGCACTTCAGTTTCATGTCATAACATGTGACATGAACAGATTAGATAATCTTCCAATGGTTGTGACAGTGAAGCTAGATGCCATATACAGCATTCACAGGTACACTGCAACACAGAAATTTCCCTAGCTCCTTTCAACAAGTGCGATAAACAGTTCACCACAGCTTAATGTCCCGTCCTGACGACTGCGATCCTTTCCTATAGTGCTGGTTGAGCGAGACAGCCAGATTCTCACGATTTTTTTGGTCCAGAGACAGGATCTCCAAAAACTGGACTGCAAAAGCCTGCTACAGTCTTTTCTTACTTGGAGCAGCAAGACAAAAGTGTCACAGACAGGTCTTAAATGGACATCACTGAGAAACCTCTCCTCTAACTTAAATCTGAAGGCTGTGAGAACGCAGGTCAAAATGACCCTCCTGTCTGTATGATCCGACACTACTCCGATCCCCACCGTTAGAAGCAGCGTTTAACACTTACCCTCTACGCCAATCATCCAAACTCCACTTAGGCTAATGTACGTAATGATAGCTTCTGTTAAAACCCACTTCGGAGCATGCCTACGTGTGGGACTCTCAGCTCTTTTACAAAAATGCGTCACTAATAAATTAGACATCTATATCAGGCTCACAGAAATGCCCTTATACAGTCAGGTTTATAGCAACAGATCCTCTTCAAGATAGGGAAAGGAGGCTGGTAGCTTGAGGTGAGGTGAGGTGAGCTTCAAAATATACCCCCCTCACATTTTTTTTGGGGGGGGGAGGGGGGAGCAATACAATGATCCTTTATGATCTTGAACAATTTACTTCAACTATAGATAATAATTAACAAACCCTAGGGCTTGAAATACTTTTTTCTACATACCTGCACTGGTGCAGGTAACATTGAAAATTACCTGCACCACACAAATTTTACCTGTACCACTCTGAATTTAGGAAGTATGGATCATACTAAAATAGTTCAGGAACCATTGCTATTTTTTTCGGTGGTAACAGCCAATGCAGCTACAATCCACATACATGTACACCTACATCATATGACATTTATGTAAAACCCTGTACATGGACCAGTGCAGGTTAGGTGCAGGTAGACACCAGAAATACCTGCACAGCTCCAATTCTACCTGCATATGTAGGTGGTATTTCGAGCCCTGGCCCCCCTCCCATTTTGGGGGGAGCGATACAACAATCCCTGATGATCTTGAACAACTTACTTCAACTATACATAATAATTAACAAGCCTGCAACCCCAAAATCCTTGCTTTTCAGTCAAATATCTACATGTATGTATGGAAAATGGCTACGCTATTACTGTGATATGCAAATTTGGTACAACCATATCGAACAAAGTGGAACGGCCACATGACCACAAAAAGCACGTCAGATATGTAGTTAAGCACCACTTTACGACCTGCTATGGAGGATCCCCTTTATTACCATCAAGAACCTATTCCTGGCATGTGCGTCATGTAATTACACAATTAATGTCATACCAGGCCAGAATACTGGTCCATACTGGTTATCCAGACCATGTGATAACTTGGGTTATAACATGGGTTCTACCGATTGTTATCACACAGGCTGTCATAGAATAATAAAAATTATTCGAACAAGGCAGAGGTCCTGCGATTGAGTTGTCTGTCATGCCATAATGTTGTGCCCTTGGGAAAGGCACTTAACACGAATTTACTCGCTTCACTCGGGTGGAATTGAGTACCAAGTTTCAGTTTTAGGGCTGTTCCTTGGATAGAATGCTAAATGTAAAAGGAGGTCCTGTGTTTGAGGAGAGCCACGTCAAAGAACCCACCACACTTATTGAAAATAGTAGGCGTCCTTCCTTCTGTGAGTGGATCAAACAAATCTGACCGGACATGTAGCTTGTACTGTTCAGTACAAACCTGGTGTGTTACACCATGAGATGGTTTAACGGGTATGCATTACAAGCAAAACAAACAAACTTACATTTATTTCCATTCATCTGAAGGATGACGTCTGACTCATCGTTGTACACTATAGCTGCTTTAAAGCCACTTTTTTCTGCATTCAGCACCTGGTTTGGGAGAAAGTTTCAAACTCATAAATTCCTGTAGAGATATGGCATAGTCAACTGAGAAACAAATAAATGTATCATGATATATATATGACCTGTCAGATGATATTGACCATTTTTTAATCCTACAGCATCGACTATGGCTAAACAGTCCTATTCGAGAATGTCAATCTCTGACACATCCGTGTACTAATTCAGTTCTATTGTTAAGTTCTTTTCTGCTGATCTACTTTTTTCTGCTGATCTGATTTTTTATGCACCGCACACCAGTCTATATTATACTATATTACAATAATATAATAGTCAGAAACAGATTATGTTCAAGCACAATGCACAAAATGCAGAACTTTGAACATCCTGAATTGCATATATGGTCTTAAAATCTTTGAACAGAAGAAACAAAACGTAGCACACAAATGATCATTCTATAAAGGAAAAAATGAAACAAGGTATTCAAATGAATTACAAATAACTGATAGCAGATATCTATATAATACTAACAATACAATACAATACAACGTATTAAATGAAACTACAGTGATTATGTTTTAATACAGCCAAACTGTTGTCGCGCTTGGTGGTTCAATTTCTACGTCTTAATCTTTTATACCAGAAAGTCTGAACTAAACTCTTGATATGAACTTGTCAAGGCAATATTTGAATTTGGGGCTCTCTATCCTGGGACAGAAACTTCCTTTTTTTGAATAGACAAAAAATTTCACCCTGTACGCTAAAAAAAAAATCAGAACTTCATGGTGTGGAAATCGATAAAACTGTATTTTTGTAAGCTTACAATGACACATTTAGGAACTGAAATCAACAACATGGCTCCCGAACAGTTTGCTTGGGACGGAAAAGAATTTAAAACTAGAGACTAGGGCTGGGTATCGGTACAGCGTACCGGTACGAAACCGTTTTTTCTTGTTGGACCGGTCCAGAAAAACCGGACCTGAAAAAATTAGGTGGACCGGATGTTGGACCGATTAGAAAATTAACATATTATTTGATCAGGCATTCACACGTTTGAGCGCTTGCAGGTGGAAGAAAATAACAAGAGTGAAGTAGAGTAGAGTTTATCATCATTTCTACCAAGTTTTACAGTCAATCGTACATGTGCTTTTAGTGTTGTAGGATTTTAAGAGGCCAGTGTAAGTCTTATACTCCACCAAACAGATTTCTTTGTAGTGAAATGGACCATTGGTATGAGTCATACTGAATCAGGTCCAGGTTCAGGTCCGGACCTGGACCTGATCCTTTGGACCTGAACCGGACCTGGACCTGAATTTTCTGTACCGGTACCCAGCCCTACTAGAGACAGCCCCGTTGAAACTAAAAGTCAGTGTAACAGTGTGCAGTGTTTTACCTTGATGTCAAAGTCACAGTTCCCTCTGCGAATCAAGGCGATGGGGTTCAACTCTGTGATGTTGGGAGGAGGGGGGCCCACGGCTTTACAAGCATGGGGCGGGTTCACGGCTGCTAGGTAACCCTGCAGAGTAAACAACAACATTCACTCATCAATGTAAACAACAACAACAACATGGTGTATCAAGACAGTTGTCCAGGCTCCTTGTGAACAACCTCTAGCACGTGACGAGGTTCAATAAAATGACAAATAAGCAAAGTTTACAAGTAACTATTTACACTAAAGAAAATAAACACATATAAGACACATGGAAAGAGTAAACCTCTGTCAATATAGCACTTTTTCCTACCTTCAAAATCAGGCCAAACATCAGTTACTCAAGCAACTGGATATAATTTTGGATCTCAAAAATCATATTCAGTTCTTTGAGTAACTGCTATTTGGCGTAAATGACATTACCTGGATTTACTGTAAATGCACCTAATTCGCGGGGATTTAATTTTGCAATAGCGGGAAAATGGAGTGTTAACTATGGTTTCGTGAGTTCGTGGTAGCGTCATATACTGTAGTCACAAACTGTAATAGAAAAATCTTTGCGGTAAGGCAGCCACCGTAAAAACCGCCAACATAAACCCACCGTCAACATTTCTGCATTTACTTACATTGTACTACAAAATTGGGGGACTTAAGTGTGGCTTTTTTTTGCACAGTTTTCAAAAGCCATAAATATCAAATAATGACGTAAAAGAGCTGAAAAGTAGCAAATTACATATTCATAGTATTTCCAGTTTTCCAAGTCAAAATTGCATAGTATACCTTTAAAGATTAAAAAGAATTGGATTGAATACAGTACCTGTATCCCCATGTCAGGTAGCTGGGACCCAAAGTTGGATGGCATATCCATGAAGTTTACTGTGTTGTTAATGCTATCAGTCTGTAAACATGAAAATAAAAACATCATTTCGATAAAACATAACATCAGTTGTCTTCAAGTGTGCTTATTACGGTAAAACAATACGTTTAGAGTATACAACACTATCTAGCACCATATGTCATAGTTGCATAATACTGCAGTATGCTATCTATTGTGCTGCGATGCCCTCTACCAAGTTCTGCAAGCATTACATGGCAGGCCTACACAAGTACATGTTATACAAGTCATTGTTTTACAATTTAAGTGCGTTGTGTAACCTACCTGGAAAAGTAAGGGGAACATATCATATTAAGCTTTTATATCTACAAATTGACACTACAGTGATATGTTTTTCCGATCAAGGAAAGTGAAATGATCTAAGGTATACTGTAAATGCATTTAAGTTCACCGGGATTTCATTTCGTAGTTGTGGGAAAATGGAGTATTTGCTGTGGTTTAAATTCCCAGTAACGCCATAGACTGTATTTACTTACAGCCATGGAAAAATGTTCACGGTGGTTTTAAGTTTGTGGTAAATTGGCAACCGTGAATGTAAAACCTTTGTGAACATTTCTGCATTTACAGTAGTCTCTCAAATCATACACTAACTTTTCTCCTATTTCTTTATTTGTTTTATAGTAATTTTACCTTGTGCAGCCTTTCCTCTAGAAGATGTGACTTCTCAAAAACCATGTTTCCCTTTCTTGAAGGTAAGCATAATAAGTGTGGCAATAAAAACTGAATCTCCAAAGTTATCTACATCTGAAAATCTCGATGATCCGTCAACACCTTCCCGAGTTTCAGTATTCCCTTCCAAAAGGATGGTGCAATTGCGCACGCACGGACGAATTACTGTGGAATTTCGGGACTTTTTGTCAATTGGATATATCCTCAAAGGTAAGCCATATATTTCTTACTTTCTGAGTTACACATGGCATATTTTGTAGCATTCTAACATCCTGGTTTGCGTTAAAAGCCCTTATTCGTCAAAGGCATCTCCAAAGTTATCTACATATGAAAAATCACGATGATCCGTCAACACATTGACATTCCCAAGTTATTTCCCTCTAAAGGGATGATGCAACTAAAATTCCTGACATGCCTGGGAATTCTTGTCAAACGGACACACACTATACTATTAGGCTAGCCCCTGAGGCGTCGCCAAAAAAAGGGCCTTACCACGATAACATCAGCATCCACAGTGCACACATGGAGCAGCAGAAACAGGTTGATGACTGCATAGATGTACAAAACTGTGATGTACGATGGGACTGGTCGGCACGGAAACATGGCTGAAACAAAACAACAACAACATTAGCATGTGGGGTCGTGTGGCATAACGGCAGGGTGTTTGGCCCAGAACCTAAAGGTCCCAGATTCAAATGCGCTGATGTCTCTGATCTTGTGCACTTGGGAATGGCACTTGACACAACCTTTCTCACTTCACTCCGGTGGAAATGAGTTCCTAGCTCCGATTGGCATGGTGCAGCGGCATCGTGTTTAGCTCAGGACCGGGAGATCTCGAGTTCGAACCCTGCCACGTCACCGATCCTGTGCCCCTGGGAAAGGCACTCTACACAGCTTTCCTCACTTCACTCAGTTGGAAATGAGTACAAATGTACCTAGCTTTGGCTAGTGCCGTCCCTCAAATAGGACGTTCAATGGAGGTCCCGTGTTTGAGGAGAGCCAAACCTCGAGCACGTTAAGGAACCCACTACACTTATCGCAAAGAATAGTACACCTTTCCGGTGTGAGTGATCCAAACTTTACGATCCTGTCTCTGGACTAACATATTGAAAAGGTGACAGTCACTTCCACAATGTGGTAAACCTCAATTATAAATACATAAAGCAGTTGGGTAACGCACAAAATCTATGTTATCTTATTTTGCTCACCTTTATCTAACCATATCTACTGTAAGGCCTTGTGTGAGGTTGAAGTACTGTTACATAAGGTTTTGACGTCACGAGGATTTAACAAAACAAGGCCTTGGACTCAAGTCAAGTCTTCATATTTGCTTTTCCTACATCCTTACCGACCTTACGTATAACCGATGATACAAAGTAGCAAATTTCTGGGAGGTTTTGTTCCAAGTATTAAAGAAGTAAATATTGGCTTCATCGATCAGGCTGATTTGTCAAAACGCCCCCTCTTTGTACACATGGTGGCAGGATTTTCATCATCAGTGTCAGGATGTTTTTTATCATCGGGCGCATCTTTACAACCAACATGCAAACATTGACCCGCACGTGATGCATTTATTGACCCACACACATGGCGCACGCATAACCATCTACACAAACATATCGAAGACAATATAAGGCCAGGATAACTTTCAACTTAAAGACATTTTAGGAGGCGACCATCTCGACGAACTCCAAACAGCCAACGACTAGCTATAGCTCGATATCCCAGACGAACTGTGATCAAATCAACAACACAAAGGTGAGATACTATTACTAAGTCTTAACCACATTATAGTATGTTACAAAGATTAACTTAAAGTAGATGTCATACTATATACATGTGTAGTATTAGTCTCACGTTGGGACAGTTTGAATTTCCCTGTCTTTTTAAGACACTTACAAAGATTAACTTCAACTTTAAAGTAAATGTCATACCATATAAATGTGTAGTACTAGTTTCACTTTGGGACAGTTTGAATGTCTTTTTTTGGGACACTTTCAAGGCTTGCTTGGAGGCCTGCTTGAAAATTCCTCTGCCATTTATAACTTAGCTGTACATATGTAAGCTTTCGTAACAATGACCTAGATTACACCTATAAATCGTATCTTGTGACTTTTGCGTAACACGTTTGTTGGCACGAGCCTTACATAGTTTAGTAGAATCCATTATCATCAAATCCATTTACAACCTTGTACTGTAGCCTCTGACTAAGGTAAGTGGTCTTGTGATTAGAGTTGTTGACTCAATAGATTTAGAATCTAGAGGTTTAGGGTTTGAACCTCGAGCAGGCTCCAATGTTGTGCGCTTCAAAAAGGCATTTCACACCTATTTCCTCACTCTACTCAGGTGAAAGTGAGTACATGTACCTATCACATCATTTTGGATGGGACGTAAATAAAGAATACAACATGATTGGATTGCCTGACGGCCGAAGGCAATGCAAAATACGCAAGAAGTTGAGAAAATTTGGTGCCCTCCAATAAACATTGTTACAACAGCAATGTTCCAACGTCCGAATCAGCCAATCAGGTATTCAAGTTTTTGACCTTGCAGCACTGGCGTGCGCAAAGTATGTTCCAAATATTCAATGGAAGCCTGTGTAATAAAACTTCGAAGCCTGTGTGGTACGGCTTTTTATCACACGGTTCGGAACACCTGTATCGATCGTTATCACGGCCCAGGTATGACATA
This sequence comes from Branchiostoma floridae, assembly GCF_000003815.2. NCBI lineage: Eukaryota > Metazoa > Chordata > Leptocardii > Amphioxiformes > Branchiostomatidae > Branchiostoma > Branchiostoma floridae. The sequence continues at coordinate 15,480,792 of NC_049990.1, read as the reverse complement.
ACATCTGAGATGTATGACTGGGGCCAAACCTATAGCACATTAATAAAACAGCACACCCCACTCATTGTACCCATAAGATTGGTTTGCTATGCATTATGGCAGGTTCACTAGTTAAGAAACAAACTGAAGCACTAAACTGAACATACAAGGTTTTAGAGTCACAAGGTATCCCATTTGATAAAACTATATTTTAACAACTCACAAACTCTTGCCTTTGAAGGATGTACATTATACATGCACTTCCGGATTAAAACCTACACATTGATTGATGATGCTAATTAAAACACGAATGTGACAGAAGACTGGTCGAACTGCATATACATGCTACATTTACATGTGTATACAACAATAGTTACAATGTGACTCACAATCACATGTTATAGTCTGATGTTTGTATAGTTGCCTTCAGGGTTTCTGTTGTTTTTTTTTGTACAGGAAAGTCTAGTTCTTTTTTGGTTACATCAGAATATACTGTGAATTCTGAAATATTTGCGGTGGTTTTACATTAACAGTTTTTGCCCGCATCTCTCACAAACATTGTCCAACCTTCTTGATGGCTGTATTACACATAAAACAACAGTAGTTTTGTGTGACTTTCTAAAGTCCTGGCTGTAATAATAGTACAACAACATGAATATATTCCTACTGGGTTGCATAACCACCCTGACAGCCATGTTTTTGCAGCAAAAAAGGAAACACTGCACCACTGCTTTCCAACATGCCTGAGTTTCCATGGGGCATAACTTTCATAATGATATGCTGGGTCATCAAGAGACAAGAGGTATAACTCTTTAAATTTTACCTTGAAAGATTGAAAGAAACACAGGTGTTATTTTGATTGATGTAAATTAGTCTGAGTTTTTTCTTTTAAGAAGTCAAAATGTGTATCTAACTAGAGCGAGACTTTTGAACTAATGTCTAAACCTACTACAGTATTTGTAAAGCAAGCTTCAATATGTTGCAACATAACAAAATACACAGCCTAAATTCTTTTCTCCTAGCAAATTTCAAATTTGCAAAAAAAAATGTTTTTTTTGTGTGTGTGTCTGTGTGTCACTATGTGTCAAATTCAACATGTTCACTTTCAAATACCTGGATGGATTGTTTTGGTATTTGGTATGCGGGTAGGTGTTAATTAATGACACCTAAAAGTGATTATATTTTGGGCCCCCTAGAGGCTTTCCATGGTACTGCAGTATAAGGTCTAGTTTTGATATCTTGTGTTCTGCTCAATTTACAATCGAATGGTAGATAGCTCTCATATTTCACCTGTAAATTAGTTCTTTAACGTTTTACAGGCAGATGTTTTGAACCCCACCAATCAATACAATGTCCCTATGGGTACAAACTGCAAGGTTACCCCTGTAGGTACAATATCATTGAGTAGAATGTTTCGCTGTCTGACTTCTGGGACAAGGCTATATAATCATGGGTCCAAAGGTCAAACCAGGGGAAGGTGTCAACATGGGGAACGGGTTTTCTGCGCGTTAAAAATCTGCGCGCGCGTTAAAAATCTGCGCGTTAAAAAATTAAGTTGTGCATTGATAAATTCTTAGTCAGAAAAATGTTACCCCATAATATAATTTTCCCTCTGCTACCTGAATTTTTGGTTTGAAAAGCCCCTACTTTTTTTGTTCCCCTGGGAATAGGTTAATTTGCATATCCAGAAGATTTCAAAATCACTTGAATTTGACACAAATACATGGAAAAATTACTAATATGAGGCTTTGTGTTGTAAAATACAACTGCTTGAGGCTTTTCTCCATTCTACAAGCTTCATTTCATCTTTTCTCAAGCAGATTGTTTCACATGCAAATGTCAACCTTTGTTGCGCGTTAAAACTTTTAAGAATCACTTTAAAACTCCTGGATTATTTACAGAAAGGAATATTGTACTCTAGAATGCAACAATATGATACTTAATTTCATTTTGTGTTATTATCTTCAAGCTTTTAAGTTAAAAACTGCAAAAAAGTTTTTAAATACCGAGGGAATTAGCTAATTTGCATATTTTAACGTGCAGGTTTTTAACGCGCAAGTTTTAACGCGCAAATTTTAACGCGCACAAAACCCCAACCCTCAACATGTCCTTCTGGAACTTTTATAACAAATTTGTTCCCATGTTTGTTGTAGTGACATAAATTACTTCATAAATCTTGAAAATAAATTAAAACATTTGTGTTTAGAATGAGACACCAACACAGCGAAAACTTGTTGACTTACCATAATTTGTCCTAAAAATGCAAGAAATAGTGTCTGTTATGTGAGTTATGAATTCTAAAATCCATCAATCATAATTTTCAAGAAACCATATCATCATCATTTGTCATAAATCATGTAAGAAATATTAAAAAAGGAATATTTTGCTAATGAGGTTGTATCTTAGTGGAGAGGAAAACCTTATCTTACTAAAATTTGTCCCTCAGAATGAATGAAATTGTAACCCAGGGTTATGAATTTGAAAATTATCTAAGAGGATGATGCTAGACCCCCTACCCTGGCCGTGAGAACCACATATTGCAGGTTACATCATGGGCTTAGAAATTAGAATACACCTTAGGTCAAACACTGACGGAAAAGTTTTACCTCCGTAAAAGGAGGTTTCGTAGTCGCTTGCTGTTATTGTATTTGAACCCATCCTTCTGTCCTCAACAGTTATTGTCAATTCAATGTTACACAAATCGAGGATACTAACAGGAAATTTACTGTTTAAGGGTTTAGAAAGATGACGGGAAACAAAATTTGCCAGAATTTCCCCATGTCCCAAATGCGTTTTATCATACTCATAGTGTAGTTATAATAGTCTGTGTAATACAAACTCCGCTGTCCAGGGCTGTAACTGGCCCCCTCCCCGAGGGGCCAGCGGATGTTTGGCGGGCTGCTATAAGTGAGATTTAATCAGGCTATAATTATAATAAAAATATCGGGTGTATTTTGCAGCCAGTAGGTACCCAAAGTGTGGGTAATGAGGCTGTTTAACGTGGTCGAGGCACCTCCTCGAGCACGGGACCCCCGTTATGATTTCAAGCTCTGAGACAATTGAGGATGAACCTATTGTACAAAAGAATGCTTCAGAAGTAATAAAACAAGAAATCTACAGCTCTGAAGATTGTAGTTTTCTACACCTACAACCAGTCCCGAAAATGGCAACAACAACTGATGTTTACTAAGTGTTAGACAAAGCAGCTGAGGTGACAGACCTAATTAATCATGTTACATGGGCAACACACATACTTTTACTTATTTTTATCACCATCAAAATCACTTTGGCATCATAACTATACGCAAAACGGAAGAATGCGTAGATTATTTACAGGGTTTTTCTCCAAAGTGACTATTACAATCGGTAGCACAATCATGCATGTGAATTTTTTACTGACTTGAAAATTTAATGTTTTGTCAAAACAAAATATGACCAAAAATACAACTATAGAACCTTTGCACAGCATTATGGTTATAAAAACAACCAATAGAAACTGTAAGAAGTCGTAGTATAGTCGTAATATAGAAATTTTGTCAACGTTACGTAAATATTATGGTTGTGTTTACATTGTGAGAGTTCAACAAAACAGAAAATATGGCGACGGACCCTCCCTCAAGTTTCCTGGCAAGCATACCCAAATTTTACCGAGTATTTTCTGTATTGTTCCTCTTTTGTCCGACAACAACTATCCACTAGAAATGATCCCTAGGTCCTATACTATCGTTGAAGCTTACCTGGTGTGTGTTTCTCTGCCTACATGTAGTAAAAATCGCCACCAAAAACCGTCACCCGAACCTTCCAACCATTCCTTGTTGTAACAAAATGGTCGACTCTGCCAAATCACGTGTGAGTCTCGCCCACATCAAACTCTCGCGAGAACTATGACGTCACAGATACCGGGTTACTAGAGGTCAACTTAGCCAAGCAGATGTAAGGAGCGGCTCAGCGTTTTTTTTCGGGTTTTTGCGACGTTTTGCTTAAAGAAGGAGGGGAATAGCTAAAAACGCAGGCCACTACAAAGTTCTATAAGAGCATGACTTCACTTTCGATTGAAAAATAAGAACTTTTCATCCTAAATTTGTACAATTTAAAAATGATTTGAAAGTGATGCCGCCCTTTTTGTCGACTTCCCTATTAGACATGTTGGTGCCTATTACCGGTAGACGTGTTGGTAACTTCAAATGTAAACTTGTCTGCTTGACAAACCGTAGAGCGTTTTTCCCAATAGCGCTACGCCACCTGGCGACATTTTCCTGAAGTGTTCATAATGAACGCATGGGTGGATATGAGTAAAAGATCTTTATTGTAGATCCATGTCTGGAAGGGCTAGGTGCAAGCAAGGAGGTTTTATCAAGCAAGTCGTCTATTGATCTCCAAAATCTGAACATGTCCATAATTGTCTTTCCCCAGTTGTTGGGTCGGGGATTGGAGAATAATGCTTTTGTTACCTCCATGAAAAATGGTAATATTGTTTTTGGCGTGCCTGTGCCGTGTTTGTGTTTCTGGATTTAGCAAGCATAACAGAAGAACCACAGGATGGATTGAGATGATATTTGGTATGTAGACCCGAAGGTCAACGACAATTTTGGGCCTCCTGGTGGCAAACCTTTATACTGCAGCAGAACAGCAGAAAAGAAATTCTATCTTTTCTCCTGGACAAGTTAGTTCTTATTCTTCTGGTGGTTATAGTCTTGATTTTGTCGAAGCGCATAACTAGGTACTCATTTTCACATGAGTGAAGTAAATAATAATAATAAGTTTATTGCAAATTCTTGCCCGAGGGCTAATTGCAGGTGACAAAGAAAAAAGACAGACCTAAAACAGTATAGTAAGCGACTACTCCGTAACTTATTGGGTTTGACTTCTTTTTCTGAGACAGTGAAGGACGAAAGATCCAACTTTTTCTGCAATGTGTTGGTTTTGCGTAAATTTCTTTTTGTCTGTAAACGTGGAGATATTAGGATGGAATTTGGTGGCTTCTTTTTAGAGCTCTTTCCTTTCATGATCATAGAAGGGGCAGTTTGAAATTATATGTGTTTCGTCTTCTACCATATCTAACGTACAGTATTTACAAGTTCTGTCGCACACGGGTAACTTCTAAAAGTGCCTTTCCCAGGGGCACAACGTTCGGTCATTTCCGGGATTCGAACACGGGACTCTGAGTTCGGGTCAAACGTCCTATGCCACGCGCCTTACGTCACGCGTAGGTACTAAGGGTTGTCAACAGGGCTTTTGTCTGACACCGCTAACTAAGTTGTCACCGGCAATCAAATCGTCGTGACCCTTTTAAAAGCTTTATGTACAAGGCCAAGGGGATTACTACAGGGTTAGCTTGCCATTTCTTTTAGTTCTTTGACCTTACCCACGCAGATTGCCCTTATTTCTATATGCTGACATTGTTTCAGGGAGGACTCAAGAAATGGTGTTCCACTTTCCCGGCTACACAAATGTTTACAATCAATCGCGTCGCCATGGTTACGTACTGCCCGTACATCTCTTGGAAACCCGTAAATACAGGACTACCTTTGCACTTTATACAGCTGAATGCCACAACCTTTTGCATGGCTGATGTTTTAGCTTATATAAGACCCCTTTCATACCAGGGTTAACGAATATGGATAAAACTACGGCCCCAATTGCACCCGTGCCAGTCAGGGATGTAGCCCCGACCAGGCCATAAAACCACGAATTTGCCCCCCAGTGGACTGCCGGATATTAACGTAGGGGCTTGTTTGAATTTTTTGTCTATCCATGAAAGCTCAAATCAGACTGCAGACCGCTTTTCGTGGAGGTCACAAGGGAAGAGACAATTGGCAGACAAGTATATACAGTTTACATCATGAGTGTTATAATTAAGTCTACTTTTACGTACATATAGTATAAAATACCTAATAAATGTAATGAGAATTGCTACATGATTCGAGTCCGTTCATTTCGGTAGTACCTTAGGTCCCTGTGTCTATTTCTTACCGGGTCACAGGGTGATTTTAAGTCCGACTTAAATTAAAATGAACCCGGGGCCTGGCCGTATTCAAATATATCCCGGGAGCCACAGGGTGTCCCATTGGATCACGTAGGGGTCACGGCCGAAAGTGCCCAAAAAAAAACTGCCCCTTATTCCGTAGCTTTAGTCCAGCTGTGAGTGCCGGTTGATAAGCATTCGTTTAGTAGGTAGTAGTAGGTAGTAGGTAGTCAGTAGGTACCCATCTGAGTAATGAGGCGGTTGCAACGTGATCAAGGCACCTCATGAAACATTGGACCCCGATTTTGCATCTCTTTTCGAAGACGAATGTAGCTCCAACGAACTCCGCTTGACTAGACCCCAACCGGAGACTGTCTGCATAGGTCCTGCGACCGTCGTACGATCGCTATCTTCGGGCATTTTGGATTGGAGGACAAAAATGTCTTCTGCAAAGTTTAACTGTCTTGGTACACAAAATGCTGTTTTGGATCCATGTCGGTAGTTCGTTCTGTCACGGCCTGCTTGCCAAAATCCTATGGCATCAAAATCGTACGACGATCGCACGACCTATGTGACCGCGCCCATGTTAATTTTTGATGGTGTTAGTTAGGAACCATAACCTTAAATTCCCCCCTTTTTTACCTAAAAATAGACAAAACCAAAAGTGGCGAGTTTATGGTATAGTGGCGAATTTGGGGTCACCCCCGCTCTCATTCTCCTCCCTCTCTTTCTCTCTCTCTCTTTCTCTCTCTCTCTCCTTTCCTCCCTTCCCCTTCTTCCCTTCCCCCCTCTCTTTAGTGCTCTATGAGATTTGTTTCTATGCTTTCTCGGAAATATGTTTTTCCCATGCCGCTTATGGTCACCACCGCGACTTCAAATGTTTTGAGACGACCACACTGAATGTTCTCTCCCACGCTGGAATTATGTCAGAGCTCGGTTGACAGGCAACATATATTGTGTGATTTACCCCGATGGCGTTTCCATGTGCTGTAATAACGTTGTAATATCGTTAACACTGCACATCGGACGTACGTATGAAGAAAACCGGACGCAGTAGTCTAAGTATGTAAAAGTCATGGTCACAAACGTCGTAGGTCAACCTACGGTAGAGGTTTATGAGCTTACCTACGTCAATCGCAGTAAATCGTAGGTAAATTACAGCTAATCTTACGTAAAAGTAGCCATCGAGGAACGTCCTACGATGAAATATTAGAGCTGAAAAGGATTTTGTTGAAAATTTCTCCATCGTCGTATGATTTTTATTGTCCCATAGCAGGCTTCACTACGACCATATTTTCTGCCGATGGCGATGACATGAAAAATTCATAAATTTCGATCATGCATATGCTTTTTGAGTGAAACAAACTAACATCCAGAAGAGCCATCGCCTACTGGCCGTGGACCCACCATCTGGAACAGTCTACCGCCGGACATACACACTGTCCCAACTCTGGCTTCTTTTAAGAGACTCTTAAAGTAACTGGAACGGCCAAAATGAACAAACTTGAATCATGCAGTAGTTTCTCTCTATCATGTATTATGTATGTATGTAAGAATTGTGTATATAGACTTATATGACTTATAAGGACTCTAAACGATGTAAACTGCATCTCTGTTATATACCTTGTACTCTTGCCTCTTCCCTCATGACCTCAATGACAAGCGGAATGCAGGCCGATTTGAGCTTTCATGAATAGATAAAGGTTCAAACAAACAAAACTTCTTGCCGAAGGTAAAGAGTTCAACCAAATCCTCACATAAATCACCTAACCCCTGCCACTGAGGCCTGTTACCTACGCAGATTACACCCAACGCAGTGGGCGCCTTAAGAAGTACGTCAAGATGATAGCTTTAAGATTGCCTTTCACAGAAGGAAGTCCAAGCTCGCGTCAACGTTGATTTGACTCCGCACGTTGGCAGTTATGCGTTGTGTTTTTCACGCGCGGGCGCACATGAATTTTCCTCCGTTCCCCAAAACCAAAATTTGCAACCATACTGTAAATCGATATCGTACAACGAAGCTACAAAATGAATAAATCTATGCCGCAAATGACAAAAAATATATGAAAACAGATCCTACTGATAAAATGCCTATAGTTTTTTTTCTTCGAATTAGTACGTGGTAAAGAATGCTGTTTTTGTCCAAAACTTACCCCTCGCACATTGGGCATTTCATGTTCCTTGTGCTCAGTCATATGTTTAAACTTATAACGTAAATAATTAAGTACTTATAAGCAATAATGAAGGCAACTTTTCCCCAACGTTAACTTTTTTTCGCACAGTTGCATCAGTTTTGAACTTTTTTTCGCACAGTTGCATCAGTTTTGGGGGTTCCCAGATCAGAGCGTGTAACCCATATAATAGAATCGGTGTGGCGTAATCGTTACAGACGAGAAACGTGTGCTGAGGTCGTAATAACATGTTTTTGGAGGATTTGACGACGGCATTCTAACACGTTGGCAATCCATGTGCCTGTAACCACTTCCTTAGTCCTACGTCATATTTCCAAACCGGGGCACGTGAAACAAGAAAGGAGTAGAAACAGACAGAAACCAACCAACCAACCAACCAACCAACCAACCAACCAACCAACCAGCCAACCATCCAACCAACCAACCATCCAACCAACCATCCAACCAACCAACCAACCAACCAACCAACCAACCAACCAACCAACCAACCAACCAACCAACCAACCAACCAACCATCCAACCAACCAACCAACCAACCAACCAACCAACCAACCATCCAACCAACCAACCAACCAACCAACCAACCAACCAACCAACCAACCAACCAACCAACCAACCAACTATCCAACCAACCAACCAACCAACCAACCAACCGACCAACCAACCAACCAACCAACCATCCGACCAGACCAACCAACCAAGCATCCATCCGACCAACCATCCAACCAACCAACCAACCAAGCAACCAGACAACCAACCAACCAACCAACCAACCAACCAACCAACCAACCAACCAACCAACCAACCATCGAACCATCCAACCAACCAAGGTAGCCAGTAGGGGTGGATACCAGGACAGAAAATTCAGGTCCAGGTAGGTACGATCCAGGTCAAGAGGATCAGGTCCAGATCAAGTAACAAATAGCATCACTAACAATGAAACTTTAGCGTGGGTGTAGCAAGGTCGACGATTCTATTCGCAAATGAAAAACAAATTGCTTCTCAGAAGCGGCAAGGACACGGGGGACAACGTCAACTTCAACTTCATAATACAACTGAGCAATTGAGGCAGTTGTAAGCGGCGTTAGCTAAGTGAGGTCTTACCCTAGCTTAAGTTAACAACGTCTTTGCACACACATAAATCACTTTTTATGCTCGGCTGATTTTCTCCTACCTTTTCCTGTACTATACACCCTGGCAGGTGGTTGATCGTGTAAGTACCCGTGACTACAACTGCGTATACTGTGCGTAGGTGTTACCAAGGTCTCCAAGGAACATAAGCATTATAAAGAAGTTTTCGAGTGTTCTTAGAATTACCAGAGGGTAAATAGTATACTGTATATACGGGAAGGAAGTAAATTGCGAAGTTGAAAGTAGGAGAAAACATACCAAAAATCAAGATGATTTTGACAAGACGTTCTTGACTTCGTTCAAAAAGTAAAAGCTAAACCAGCTTCTGTAAACGCCCCTATGGGCCCAAACTTACACCATTTAATCTCTGCCCCAAAAGCTAGCTATCACTCAAAATTACGACCACAGCATGTCTAGAACCTAAAGAGAATATACCCTTCGTGGCAACAGGTACCATTTTGTTTTCTTCGAACCACCGCCCTTGCACATGGTATGGTAGTTGAACACATACTTTTCAAGCAGATCTGTTGTTCGTAAATAACTTCATCAGGTTGGCAATTAATCATATAGTAATGTTCTGTTGTTGTTTACAAACATGTAGGGTCTACCTTTTGGAGGTTTTACTAAGTCAGCCGACCTAGTGCAGCCTTACACAGTTCACAAACGCCGGGAATATAAAATAATGGTGAAAATATGCTAAAAGTTTGTTGTATAGGCAATTCACCTGAAGATTTAGTTTTTTAGGATAGTTTCAATTTTGGGGCTCAAGTCTCGATTGGTGCAGCTTTAAAATCAACCGGTGGCAAAAGGACACGGCAACTTTATCGCAAACAATCGAAAAGGTATCCCCAAGTATCCGGCAGTTTACCGGGACCTGAGTATTACCAACTACATGTAATTGTAACCATTAGCTCAACTATAAGGCATGTTCCCAGGCATGTATGGAATGTTAGCCTGGCATGTTCTCAGGCATGTATGGAATGTTAGCCTGGCATGTTCCCGGGCATGTAGGGAATGTTAGCCTGGCATGTTCCCGGGCATGTATGAAATGTTAGCCTTGCCTCCCTTGAGAACATTAGCAGGTAAAGGAGGTTACTCTTTCATATGGAAGGCTCTCGGTGTAACACTGAAAACAGTAGACGAAAATCTCAGAAAAGCCAGAACCTCGGTAGTAATACAACTGCAGAGATTCGGGGATCGTCTAGTCATGGTGTAGAGGGAGAGAGCTGTAGTCTATATTGTGAAGAAGATAATTCTTTATACTTGAGTCCTTCAAGGCAGAGGGTGGTTTTGTGGGGCAGCTAGAAGATGCTTTTCTGTGTCTGTGACGGAGGTAAAAGCCAGGGGGAGATTCGTGCATCGACTGTTATTGCTGTGGGTGGTGAGGACGTCAATTGTGTGGAATGTTCAACCGTCAAGTTATCCCAAGGACTGGAATATTACGATGTGGGTTAGGTGCAAGAAAGGCATTCAAGGACTGAAGTGCTGGAAACAGTTGGTTCTTCCTTTTTTATTCTCCACTATACACTGTAGTGCTGGCTGTATGTTTAGGTTACTGGCAGACCATACATTGTAGTACATTTCTGCTGGTTATAGGCTTGTGTTACAGGTGGGCTAGGTGCCAGGGATAGTGCGACAGGGAAGTTCCAGTCTATATACACGCGCACCTACCTGCCAAACCCATTCCAATGCTATTTCCACATTTAGCCACGGTTAAAAAACCTACAACACCCACCGTCGCCAGACAATGTATGTTTTCCATTTTCAATCTTGTTGTATTTGGGTACAGATTTCACAGGGAGGGGGTGCCAGTCCTTTTTTTTAACGTGCTTGCTCGAGGCCCCCCTCGAAAACTCATTATCGTTTAGGATGTCTTTCACTTTATTCTCCGGTATTCCTGCGTCACTGCCGCCTACGAACCCTACGTTTTTTATTGAATGAATGAATGAAGACCTTTATTGCACATTTTTGCCACACCGGGCTAAGTACAGGTCACATGTTGAAAAGATACAGTTCACAGATACAAAATGAGACTATTGCTGGATAAATTCAACTTCTCCTCGCTTTTCTGTTATAGTGGAGATAAAAGAGCAGATATGTTTTATGATCGATGGTTTGTCTAGTTGCATTATGAATATGAATTTTTCTACAGAACTTAGATGTATGAAATAAGGAAATTGGTTTTGTATAACCTTATACAGTTCATTTCTCTCTATTGTATCCTGGAGATATCAACCTTGCCCTTGTAAAGGTCCCTGGCCCCTTATTTTCAAGGCACGGAAGGAATAGTTAAGTATCATTAAGGAGTTTCAAGTGTCCCTCGAAAGACAAGAGGATAGAAAGACAGTGTAGGGATATTTTATAAGAGATTGTAGGAAAACAAATTTTTAGTAGAAATAGTGGTACATAGGGTAGCATGTTTCTTGGCTGTTTCTGTAGCAGGGTACAATTTTACAGGGAGGAGGTACCAGTCCTTCCTCTTTAACGTGTTTGCTCGAGGCACCCCCTCAAAGACCCATTATCGTTTAGGATGTCTTTGACTTTATTCTCCGGTATTACTGCGTCACTGTCGCCTACGAACGCTACGTTTTTACTGTATCATGGGGATATCAACCTTACTCTTGTAAAGGTCCCTAGGCCTGGTCCATTATTTTCAAGGCACGGAAGGAATAGTTAAGTATCATCAAGGAGTTTCAAGTGTTCTTCGAAAGACAAGACGATAGAAAGTCAGAAAATAAATTTTAGAAGAAATAGCGGTACATATGACAGCAAGTTTACCTACTGTTTCTGTAGCAGGGTACATTTTACGGGGGGGGGGGGGGGGGGGGCTAGTCATTTTCTTAAAACAAGGAATGCTCATTTTTCGTCCTTCTCATTTGCGTTAGGGTGTGTTTTTCACGCTGCTCTTCTATTGAGCCATTGTCGCCTACGAGCCAAGCGTTTTTATGGTACCCTGCAGATGTTTTTGCCTTGTACAGGATGTAAAGAACATCACAGAAATAGGCAAATGGGCGTCAAACATGCGACAAAAGCTGCCTTTATTCCGTAAAATGTAAGTTTCAAGGTTTTTTTGTTTCAGTGAACATTTGTTGAGGTCATAACGGAAGATGTAAGGCTCAAAGTATATCACAGCTACAGAATACACCATTCAAGTCCTAAGAAATCTATATGAATATACTATTACACGAACTATGATGCAAAACAATTTCTTATCACTGCAAATCTCTTCTTGGTGGCATTCTAATCATTGTATATATATTATTAAATTCAGTGACCCTGCTCTCTTCTGTAATATCCAAGCAGATCTTCCGTGGCATAAGACAGTATCATAAGTTGGGGAAGGAGTTTAGCCGGCAGAGGAGTAAAGTGCACTTTAATCCTATGCCGGCTAAACTCATTCCCCAGCTTATAATACGGTCTTATGCCTCGAAAGATCTGCTTGGAGATTACTCTTCTGGGCTTCAATGGCTTATGCGTCGCACGTCAAAGTTGACGCAATTTTGTTTATCGCCAACAGACTTGGTCCAGTTTAACCCACGTGCACTTTGATAACTGCAAATGGATCGATCGGTTTCTTTGATTCATACTTTAAAGCTGTTCTGGGATTATTGCCCTAGTAGTGGCATTAACACACACTCAAGATAATCAACATTGCCTTTGTGTGCTTAATGTTAGAGTAAGAGAGCCTAAAAGCATAAGCCAATTCAGGAACTACAAAGAAAAAAAATGAAAGAGAGAAATTATGGATAAGTAGAGAGCAGGAAAAAACGAAAATTGGGTTAATATCTTAATCCAAAGATTTCAAAATAGGCAAGAAAGGAGGATAGAGTATAAAGCCAATGTAGGAACAACAAATGAAAATAAAAGAAAACAAAATGAAAGAGAGAAATCATATGGATAAGTAAAGAAACGTGCCGGAAAGAAATGAAAATTGGGAGACTTGATTATCTAACACATTTATTTTGTCCTGACTAGTATTTTAGGACAGAAAACGTGATAGTTGAAAAAGTTGTGATGAATTGTTTTCGAGCGGTTATTTCAATGATTGTGTATACACTAGTGAATTAATGTGATAGAGGTGTGCTATCACATTTTTTCTCTAGAAGACACAAATAAGACCAAGTTTTCAATCTTTTACTAGTGAAATAATTTGATAGAGGGGTGCTATCATATTCTTTCAGTAGTAGATACTACATCTCTTCTTTCTTACTAGTAAAATGATGTGATAGAGGGGTGCTATCACATTCTTACACTATTAGACACAACCTTTTTATCTTACTAGTAAAATAATGTGATAGAGGAATAGTATCACATACTTTCACTAATAGACACCTTAATAATGTGATAGAGCGGTGCCATCATATCCTTTCACTTAAAGACAATTTCAATTCATATTGACACCATGACACTCCTCGGGGTGTGTGTGTGTGGGGGGGGGGTTGCCCCTCCTTCGCTTTTCTAGTTTTCTGACAGGTTCTCTGTATATCTTGCAACTCGTAGACTACACACTTTCCTTCCTTCTGACCTTTCTGGTTACATCTAAATCTAGTTGGATGTAAAGCCCCGCGTTATGTCTTGATTGAATGAATGAATGAATGAATGAATGAATGAATGAATGGTTTAATGACCTTGTACATCTAAAAATTCTACGCAATGACAATCATACACCGATTTATTCAACTGGCCCTTTTCTTGCCTTTCAACGAATTGATGTACGGCTGCTGTGTTCACCAAGCAGATGTAAGCGCCCCAGTCTGTGTAGATTTTGCGCCTTTTTTTCTTGTCTTTTTCCTTCTCCCGTAAAACCCAACGACCTATAGTTTCGTGCAAAGTTCCAACAGGATTATAACAGTATACGTAGGGCCCAAAACGTGTTGCCCACGTGTTCATCCAGCAGCATGGCGACAGCCGTGTAATAACTTAAACTCGCCCTCTCACCAACCCTTATCACGTTCATTTTTTGTACTAGTAAGAAGTACGGAAGCTTACTAGTTTACTAATGTGATAGCACCCTCTACCACATTATTTCACTAGTTAGAGTAATTGTGTTTATTAGTGAAATAAAATGATAGCACCCCTCTATCCCATTATTTTACTAGTAGGAGTACAATGATTGTGTCTATTAGTGAAGTAATGTGATAGCACCCCTCTATCCCATTATTTCACTAGTAAGAGAAATTAAGATTGTGTCTATTAGTGAAATATTGTGATAGCACCCCTCTATGCCATTATTTCACTAGTAAGAGAAATTAAAATTGTGTCTAATAGTGAAGTAATGTGATAGCACCCCCTATCCCATCATTTTACTAGTAAGAGTACAATGATTGTGTCTATTAGTGAAATAATGTGATAGCACCCCTCTATGCCATTATTTCACTAGTAAGAGAAATTAAGATTGTGTCTAATAGTGAAGTAATGTGATAGCACCCCCTATCCCATCATTTTACTAGTAAGAGTACAATGATTGTGTCTATTAGTGAAATAATGTGATAGCACCCCTCTATGCCATTATTTCACTAGTAAGAGAAATTAAAATTGTGTCTAATAGTGAAGTAATGTGATAGCACCCCCTATCCCATCATTTTACTAGTAAGAGTACAATGATTGTGTCTATTAGTGAAATAATGTGATAGCACCCCTCTATGCCATTATTTCACTAGTAAGAGAAATTAAGATTGTCTATTAGTGAAATAATGTGATAGCACCCCTCTATCCCATTATTTCACTAGTAAGAGAAATTAAGATTGTGTCTATTAGTGAAATAATGTGATAGCAACCCTCTATGCCATTATTGTACTAGTAAGAGAAATTAAGATTGTGTCTATTAGTGAAATAATGTGATAGCACCCCTCTATTCCATTATTGTACTTGTAAGAGTACAAAGATTGTGTCTATTAGTAAAATAATGTGATAGCACCCCTATATTCCATTATTGTACTAGTGAGAGTACAATGATTGTGTCTATTAGTGAAATAATGTGATAGCACCCCTCTATTCCATTATTGTACTAGTGAGAGTACAGTGATTGTGTCTATTAGTGACATAATGTGATAGCACCCCTCTATTCCATTATTGTACTAGTAAGAGTACAATGATTGTGTCTATTAGTGAAATAATGTGATAGCACCCCTCTATTCCATTATTGTACTAGTGAGAGTACAAAGATTGTGTCTATTAGTGAAATAATGTGATAGCACCCCTCTATTCCATTATTGTACTAGTGAGAGTACAGTGATTGTGTCTATTAGTGACATAATGTGATAGCACCCCTCTATTCCATTATTGTACTAGTGAGAGTACAAAGATTGTGTCTATTAGTGAAATAATGTGATATCACCCCTCTATGCCATTATTTTACTAGTAAGAGAAATTTAGATTATATCTATTAGTGAAATAATGTGAAAGTACCCCTCTATCACATTATTTTACTAGTAAAAGTGCATTGGGTTAATATCTTAATCCCTTCGCATTATGAAAGGCTTTACTTGTCACACCTGGGATTAAGTTTAAGTGAAAGTAACCTTTTGTATCTGTGTTGAAGGGAGATTTGTAAAGGTTGCTTGTGTTCATCGAATGTCATTCCCTTCCGTTTGTACATAGTGGCTCTCACACATTTGGTTTTACTTACACTTTGTAGTTGGTAATGCTTTGGTCTCAATTCGGCCGGCGACCGTAGGGGATGTAGCCCCGACCGGGCTCCGAAGCGACACATTTGTCCGTATGAACTGTCGGATACCGTAGAGATACTCTACGGGTATGTCACGGCGTGTTTTAGTCACCTGGTCCCGGATTGATTTTAATTCCAGGTTTAAAAAAAATCTGGGACCTGGCCGGGTCAAACTCTAGCCCGGTAGCTGCGTGATGTCCAATGGGGCTACGTAGGGGTAACGCACGAACATGCCCAAAACAGCCCGTGAACTGCCCGACAGGGCCCCTTTTCAAATTGTGACAAAAGTATGACTGTGGGACCCTGTTCAAATCCTTTCGTCTTTCGGAAGGGGCGTAAAATTTTGGGCCCTTGTTGAAGGAGGTGCCTCGAGCACGTTAAAGTGAAGGACTAGCAACCCCTCCCTGTAAAAGTATATCCTTTTACTGAAACAGCAAGGAAATTTACGCAAGATGCCAGATACTCAATCAACTGTAAAGGTTTTAGATTTTTTTCTCTCAAACTTTCCTTGAGTGTCTTGAGTACAGTATTTTATTAAGTTTTTATCTTGCGTAACTTATCAACAACCCAAGTCTTATGTAACACGTGACGTTAAGGGGGTATAATCCACATGTGACTTTAGGGGGGCATACATCCGTTCATTCGGTTTCTTAATGCGAGGTTGCACCCCCGCAAGTCTAGTGATCGCCTCTTCCAGAAAATAATTCTGAAGCAGAAAACCCTGTATGCAAATGATTGATATACCTCCAGTGCCCGTCTCTTCCAGGAATACTTCTGAAGCAAGAAAACCCTGTATGCAAATGATTGATATCCGTCTAGTGACCGTCTCTGCCAAGAATACCTCTGAACAAGAAATCCCTGTATGCAAATGATTGATATCCGTCTAGTGCCCGTCTCTTCCAGGAATACTTCTGAAGCAAGAAAACCCTGTATGCAAATGATTGATATACCTCCAGTGGCCGTCTCTTCCAGGATATAATTCTGAAGCAGGTGTGGTTTGGGGGAAACTAAATGGAAGCTTGTCTGTTTGCCTCATTGACCTCGTCTTCGATCTATCATGACCACCGCGTGAGAAACGTGTATGTGTTTCTGGACACTTGTTTGACAACTTAGAACCATAACCATAGAAATCTTTCACTTTCTTTTGATCAAATTTGATTGTAAACTTTGGCAATCATATCATTGAAACTCATACTTTTAATTCTTAAAAGAATTGAAAACGGTGCCCTCGGACAATGTGGCGATATCTAAATTGGAAGCAATGTAGAGCATCAAGATGCCTTATGTCGCGTTGTAACGTTTTGAAGTCCAGTAAGATTAGCTATTTACACATTTATGTAAGATAGCGAATGGACTGAATTAAGTATCCAAGTATTTGCCCCCCAAAGCCTGTACAATCGTGGCGACCTTTTCTACAATCCATTGGAATAACATAAGTTGTGGACGTGCCCCGGGCTTGATCTCGAGTAAACGGAGAGTAAGGCCCAGCTACGGCTTGGCTTTGCACTGTAAGCGCACTGACTATCAACAAGTAGATTCAGTTTCTTAAGTTAAGGCCTTAGGAAAAAATGCTGCGCTTTCGTTACTTGACCAATTTATTGATTTATTTATTGAGATTCACAGAATGAGATTTGAGAGGAGTGGACAACAGGATAATACATACTTTACAAGCCCGACGCCTCCAGCGTACAGTCAAAACAACCATGAACTAAAATGAATAAGTAATTCTACCAAATTTTATAACCAATATAACCAATAACCAAAATAACAAATTCTACCAAAAAACTGCCGACCATAGTTTTTTGATGTCGAACTATAAGGCTGGCAAGGAACATGGAATTTTTGAACTAATATCTGAGTTCTGAATATCACGTACAATCGTTTTTCAACACGTTTCCGCACTTCTGTACCAAATGCTGCGTCATTTGCTGCTTACGGTTCACTTTATACTAGCGCAATGTGTACCTTTACAAATAGAACACAGCGTTGAAAATACCAGTTTTCTTGGCACTTGAGTGCATTTGGCGCATTATTAAACGGAAGTTTTGGTTGAAATCTGGAAGAAAAGAAAAAAAAGACTCTAATTTTGTCAGGGCCGCAACCGATAACACAGCATCGGCCTAACATACGAAACCCTTTGAACATGCTCTTTGATATGCTACAGCATCTTTCTATTCTTCTCTGTCTCTTACAACACTCAAACTCAAAAAATTTTAAGACACTAAAAATCTTTGGCAAAGCTCATTTGGTACAGTGATACTAGATACATGTTTGTGGCCAATTTGATATTGTGATAGACAGAAGATTTATGAATTACCAGGATTACCTCTAGATAAAAGAGAATAGCAGACCTTTTCCTGAAATGTCGTGAACCGAGACAACTTCAGTCTGCAGGATACTTTAACGGATAAGCCTAATGCAAGGAAAGATACTAGTGTTACGTGCCTTTTTATCTGGGTTTTAAGTTCACTATTGATAGACAGGAGATTATGCTATTGGTGTTAGTTGTACTTAGCATCAGTTTCTGTAAATTTTTGAGTGGAAACTAAAACCAGTGACATTTTATCAGGTTATCCATGATTATCTCACTTTTCGTGAGATCATTCCAATACGGGTTTTCAATGATATTTGTTAGGAAATTATTATTGTAATTTAAAATTGTTGTAAATATTGATAAATATTACAAAATAGAAATAAAGGAATGCCATGTTTAAGAATTTGATCTGATTAGTTGCAGACATTTCTAAAGTTGCCATAGAATGATATCATTTTAGGTAAGAAAGTGGGTTTGTTTCAACTTCTTTGTCGGAAACTAAAACGAGAGACATATTTCAACATAAGTTCTCCATGATTAATTCACTTTCCAACTAGAGGTTATTCAAAAAGTTTTTTTTTAAATACAAATTGGTTTGTTTTGACAGTGATCCCTTGGTGTCCAGTCCTGTCTCTGGTGCTGAATGACGGTCAGTGATTCCTTGGTGTCCAGTCCTGTCACTGGTACTGAATGACGGACAGTGATCGGTGTCCAGTCCTGTCCTTAGTACTAGATGACGGTCAGATATCCCTTTGTGTCCAGTCCTGTCCTTAGTGCTGAATAACGGACAGTGATTCCTTGGTAACCAGTCCTGTCCCTGGTACTGAATGACGGAAAGTGATCCCTAGGTGACCAGTCCTGTCCATGGTACTGAATGACGGACAGTGATCCCTTGGTGTCCAGTCCTGTCCATGGTACTGAATGACGGACAGTGATCCCTTAGTAACCAGTCCTGTCCCTGGTACTGAATGACGGCCAGTGTTCCCTCGGTGTCCAGTCCTGTCCCTGGTGCTGAATGACGGACAGTGATCCCTTGGTGTCCAGTCCTGTCCCTGGTGCTGAATAAAGGACAAATTGTGCAAAATGTTGCTTTAAGAAGATTAAAAATATCATAGGAAAGTCTTTGACTTACACTTGACTTACAATCTGACTAATGCTGACAGAGGCATACATGTAACGTACTGTGCAGCAATTGTCCGTGCAAAATTGGCGATTTCCCAGAATCTTTGAGTATACAAGACTTAGAAAGAGTCCCTGCAGGTGCTATCGGTAAATAGTCCATGAAGGTCATGTGTGCTAGACAAAGCCTCCAACCCTTTGAAGATGTTTAAACCCTTGTCGCTCAGTCTACCATTATTTTGATATGGCTTACGAAAGAGGGAGGCGTAAGTCCGATTGTGTGTCGGAACCTTAATTCCCTCCCACCAATGCACATCGACGTGCAGCTAGAATATAAAAAAAAACTTTTACTTTAGCAAGCTCTTGTTAAACAGCAAAACAATATGGTGCTAACCTGTATAGTCTACTTTAAGTCTTTTAAGACATCGAATACTAGTTGAAAAGGTTTATGGTTTTTGTTTCGGTTCGCGACATTTTCGATAAGATCCTGCTATGTTTGAAAGGACAGTAGTTTCCTTGCAAGTATTTCAGCACTAGAGACAGTACTAGACACCAAGGGGTCACTGACCGTCATTTCAAACAAGGATAACGGGCAGAGATCCCTTGATATCGAATGAATAACAGCCAGTGTTTTTTGACACTGGTATTACCATCTATAGTGTTCTTGAAGCCTCTTTACCTTTTCTTGGCTTTTACATGACAGAACTTTCAAAGGTTACTGCTTTTAGTTTCGGTTCGCGACATTTCTGAAGAGAGATCCAGACTTATTCTCTCGTGTAAACCAGCAGTAGTATACTATAGTATCATCTCTTGCAAACGATTCAGAGAGAGAGAGAGAGAGAGAGAGAGAGAGAGAGAGAGAGAGAGAGAGAGAGAGAGAGAGAGAGAGAGAGAGAGAGAGAGAGAGAGAGAGGGGCAGGAATGCATGTGTCAGTGTGTAGGAGTGCGAAGAACGTGGAACTAGACTATACCAAACTTTACCTTAGCAAACTCGTGTTAAACAGAAAAGACACTGGTATTATCATCTATAGTGTTCTTGAAGTCCTTTTTCTTTACTTGGTTTGCACATGACTCAACGTTAAAGGGTCCTGGTTTGCGACATTTCTATAGAGAGATCCAAACCCAATCTCTCGAGTATCTTCTCTTACAAGTGATACAGCACAAGAGAACTGGACACAAAGGGGTCACTGTCTGTCACTAAGTACAAGGGACAGGACTGGACACCAAGGGATCACTGTCTGTCATTCTCTACCAGGGACAGGACTGGACACCAAGGGATCACTGTCTGTCACTCAGTACAAGGGACAGGACTTGACACCAAGGGATCACTGGCCGCAATATTTGACCGTTGAATTGCCATTTGTCGTCTTCCTTCCATCGGTCCAGATCGGTCTTCACTGTTCGCAATTCAGTACCAGGGTCAGGACTGGACATCAAGGGATCACTACTGTCCGTCATTCTGCACCAGGGACATTCCTTGTTATCGAGGGAACAGTACTGTCCGTCATAGAAAAAAAATGAATGAATGACGGTCAGTGATCCCTTGGTGTCCAGTCCTGTCATGTCCCTGCTGCTGAATTACTTGCAAGAGAAAATGCTTTGGTATACCTGTACCTGTTAACAGGAGAGATCGGGATTGGATCTCTCTTCAGAAATGTCGTGAACAGAAACTAAAACCAGGAACCTTTGAAAGTTCTGTCTTGCGTAGGCCAAGTAAAGGTAAACTGCTTCAAGAACAACATATATACTAATACCAGTGCCTTTACTCTTAAACTTGAGCTTGCTAAGGTAATGTTTGGTATAGTCTAGCTGCAAGAACGTCGTATATTGGTATTCATCCTAAGTGATAGGAATTAAGGCTCCCACACACTGACATTCTTTTCCGCCCTCCCTCTCTTTGTTATTCTGTCTTATCTTTCACGAGCTATAGTCAAATAATGGCTGGGTAAGTGATAAGGATTTAATATCTTCCTACATCTTAATAGGTGGCCCTTTACAGCACACATGACCTTCATGAATCCATTACCGATATCATCTGAACAGATTCTTAAATAATTCAAAATCAAGGTTTTGGAAAAGAAAAGTTCAAGATTTGCTGAGACACTGTCACCACATCTGCCACGATCTATTTCTGTCTCTAGTGAGCCATCTGCTACTCCCTCTCTCCCCTTTCTCTCTCTCTTTCTCTCTCTCTCTCTCACACATGACTCAACACCGAGGGATCACTGTCCGTCATTCGGTACCAGAGACAGGACTGGACACAAAGGGATCACTGTCCGTCATTCAGTACAAGGGACAGGACTGGTCACCGAGGGATCACTGTCTCTCATTCATTACCAGGGACAGAACTGGACACCGAGGGATAACTGTCCGTCATTCAGTACCAGGGACAGGACTAGTCACCAAGGGATCACTGTCCGTCATTCAGTACAAGGGACAGGACTGGTCACCGAGGGATCACTGTCTCTCATTCATTACCAGGGACAGAACTGGACACCGAGGGATAACTGTCCGTCATTCAGTACAAGGGACAGGACTGGTCACCGAGGGATCACTGTCTCTCATTCATTACCAGGGACAGAACTGGACACCGAGGGATAACTGTCCGTCATTCAGTACCAGGGACAGGACTAGTCACCAAGGGATCACTGTCCGTCATTCAGTACCAGGGACAGGACTGGTCACCAAGGGATCACTGTCCGTCATTCAGTACCAGGGACAGGACTGGACACCAAGGGATCACTGTCCGTCATTCAGTACCAGGGACAGGACTGGTCACCAAGGGATCACTGTCTGTCATTCAGTACCAGGGACTTGGCTGGTCACCGAGGGTTATATTTGATTTATTTGGCCGTATGAAAAGATTTATTCGGCTTTATAACAAATGTCGCGAAACTAAAACCAGGAAACTAAAACTAGGAACCTTTGAAAGTTCTGTCTTGCGTAGGCAAGGTAAAGATAAAATGCTTCAAGAACAACATATATACTAATACCAGTGCCTTTACTCTTAAACCTGAGCTTGCTAAGGTAATGTTTGGTATAGTCTAGCTGCAAGAACGTCGTATATTGGTATTCATCCTAAGTGATAGGAATTAAGGCTCCCACACACTGACATTCTTTTCCGCCCTCCCTCTCTTTGTTATTCTGTCTTATCTTTCACGAGCTATAGTCAAATAATGGCTGGGTAAGTGATAAGGATTTAATATCTTCCTACATCTTAATAGGTGGCCCTTTACAGCACACATGACCTTCATGAATCCATTACCGATATCATCTGAACAGATTCTTAAATAATTCAAAATCAAGGTTTTGGAAAAGAAAAGGTCAAGATTTGCTGAGACACTGTCACCACATCTGCCACGATCTATTTCTGTCTCTAGTGAGCCATCTGCTACTCTCTCTCTCCCTCTCTCTCTCTCCCTCTCTCCCTCTCTCTCTCTCCAGGGACAGGATTAGTCATTAAGGGATCACTGTCCGTCATTCAGTACCAGGGACAGGACTAGTCACCAAGGGATCACTGTCCGTCATTCGGTACCAGAGACAGGACTGGACACCAAGGGATCACTGTCCGTCATTCGGTACCAGAGACAGGACTGGACACCAAGGGATCACTGTCCGTCATTCAGTACAAGGGAGGGACTGGACACCAAGAGATCACTGTCCGTCATTCAGTACAAGGGACAGGACTGGACACCAAGGGATCACTGTCCGTCATTCAGTACCAGGGACAGGACTGGACACCAAGGGATCAATGTCCGCCATTCAGCACCAGGGACAGGACTGGACACCAAGGGATCACTGTCCGTCATTCAGCACCAGGGACAGGACTGGACACCAAGGGATCACTGTCCGTCATTCAGTACCAGGGACAGGACTGGACACCAAGGGATCACTGTCCGTCATTCAGTACAAGGGACAGGACTGGACACCAAGAGATCACTGTCCGTCATTCAGTACCAGGGACTTGGCTATATTTGATTTATTTGGCCGTATCAAATATTTATTTGGCTTTATAACAAATGTAGCCGGGGCATTCAACTACCCAGAGGTTATCATTAAGGGCTAGCGTTGTAACTACATACTATAAAACAAGTAATGGATTCGCTGACAGCTACTAGGTTTTCAGCAACAGGGACAGGACTTGCTGGACATCAAGGGATAAATGGTCGCCATTCTTGTTAGAAATGTCGGTCAATGATCCCATTGTGTCTAGGACGACACGGTTGTTCTCAAACACCTCATGATCTTATCGGAAATGTCGCGAACCGAAACTAAAACCGGAAACCTTTTCAACTATTGGTGGGCATCTCAAAAGGCTTAAAGAAGACTATATAGCTTTTCATCATAGTGTCCTTGCTCTTTAACAAGAGCTTGTCTCTTTCTTTTACAAGCCACATTCAAATAATGGCAGGCTGAGCGACAATGTTTCAAACATCTTGAAACGGTTGGAGGCTTTTTCTAGCACACATGACCTTCACGAATCATTTACTACCGATAATATCCGTAGATGATCTAAATATTGTATAATATTCAAATGTGCAAGTTCACATGGACGATGAACTGAATTGAAAGTCTTATATATGCCACTGTAGGTAGATCAAATTATAAGTCAGACTTTTCTTTAATATCCATAATCCCCAGTAAGTGCAAGGGACAGGAATATTGCTTGATTGATGATTTGATCGATAGTTTGATCTGCGTAGTAATAACTGTGTCACATCTTTTTTGCTTTTTGGACAGACAAGGACAATGTGGCACTGTACTCAAGTTTTGTAACTTATATTAACAGTGCCACATACACGATACAGACAGAAGGTAAAGATAGCCTTTTACCTCCCCGAAGTCAGAAACCCATTTTGTGGTGAAGTGAGGAAGGTCGTGTAAAGTGCCTTTCCTAAGTACACAACGTCGGGGCACGGCGGGGATCGAACTCAGGACCTATAGATTCCGAGCCGAATGCTCTACCAGTTACGCCACGCTGGACGCCACATATACATTTGTACACGTATGTCACTTGTAGTACAGATAATTGTCTCAGTAAACCATGAACTTTGCTTTCCCAAACCTTGGCTTTGCCTGACTTTAGAGTCTGCATGTGCATTTGATATCAATTATGGATTCACGTGTGCGGCAAACTACCGTGATGTTTTAAGAGGTTCAAAGCCTTTTGCCTTATCCTACCATAATTTGAACATGGCTTGCAAAAGATAAGGACAGAAACAGAGAGAGACAGAAATAGGGTAGACTTAGCAGATCATTGTCTCAGCAAACATTGAACTTTGCTTTACCAAAATCTTGGCTTTGGTTGAATTTAGAGTCTCTGCAGTTGATATCGATAATGACTTCATGAAGGTCATCTTTGCTGATGATTGGACAAAAAAACATTGAACTTGGCTTTAAACCAAAATCTTGGCTTTGGTTGAATTTAGAGTCTGTGCATTTGATATCGATAATGGCTTCATGAAGGTCATGTTTTTTGGAAAATACCTCCTAGCGCGATGTTTCAAGATGTTTTGCCATGCTACCGTTGGATATGGCTCGCGAAGGATTAAGACAGAAAAACAAAAAGAGAGAGGCACCATTGCGATCGTCAGTGTCTCAGAACCTTACATCCCTCAATGCAAAGAACATACAAGTAGACTAAACCAAGCTATCATAGTAAATTCTTGTTAGACACCAACGACTCTGTGTTGTTGGCAACTAAAGTCTTCTTGAAACCTTTTGAGACAGTCGCCTTGGTTCGCAGATACGTGTCAGATCATTGAGAGAATCTTC
>NC_049990.1:15453070-15455550 GCF_000003815.2 Branchiostoma floridae | reverse complement strand
ACCTTCATGAAGCCATTCTCGAAATCAACTGCGCAGACTCTAAATTTAACCAAAGCCAAGATTTTGGTAAAGCAAAGTTCAATGTTTGCTAAGACAATGATCTGCCAACTCAAGAACACTATGGATACCATTGTTTTTTTGTCAAACAAGAGCTTGTTAAGGCAAAGTTTGGTACAGTCTAGCTCTACGATCTTCGCTTTTTGACATTTACAAAGTTCGTAAGTGATAAGAATAAAATCACCTACTGACAACTGACACTGACAACCGTATTTCTGTCTCCCTCTCTGTTTTTTGTCCTTATCTTTTGCAAGCAATGTTCAAATTATGGTAGGATAAGGCAAAAGGCTTTGAACATCTTGAAACAACACGGTAGAAGGCAGTTTACAGCACACGTGAATCCATTCATTATTGATATCAAATGAAAAGACTTTAAAGTCAGGCAAAATGAAGCTTCGAGAAAGCAAAGTTCAAGGTTTACTGAGACAACGATCTGTACTGCAAGTGACACACGTGTACAAATGTATATGACACAGTTCTCACCAGCAGATCAAGCAATATTCCTTTCCCTGGCACTGATTGGGGGTTATGTATATGAAAGGAAAGTCTTACAATTTAATTGCCCCGTGATTACAGAGGCATACATGTGACTTACAATGCAGTTCATGGTCCATGCGAAGTTGCCCATTAATGTTATAAAATTTAGAAAAAAGGCTCTGCGGATATCATTGGTAGTAAATGATTCGTGAAGGTCATGTGTGCTAGAAAAAGCCTCCAACCGTTTCAAGATGTTTGAAACATTGCCGCTCAACCTACCATTATTTGAATATGGCTTGTAAAAGAGAGAGACAAGCTCTTTTTAAACAGCAAAGACACTGTGGTGTTCAGCTGTATGGTCTTCTTTAAGCCTTTTGAGGTGCCTACCAATAGTTTCCGGTTTTAGTTTCGCTTCGCGACATTTCCGGTAAGATCATGCTGTGTTTGAAAACAACCGTGGATTCCTCGTAGTATTTCATCTCTAGAGACAAGACTTGGCACAAGGGGATCACTGACTGTCACTTCAAACCAGAATGACAGACAGTGATCTCTTGGTGTCCAGTCCTGTCCCTGGTACTGAATGACCGAATGACGGTCTGTGGTATCTGTTTGTCTTGTCATTCAAACACAGGGACGTGACTGGAGACCAAGGGATGTGTGTGTGTGTGTGTGTGTATGTATGTATGTGTGTGTGTGTGTGTGTGTGTGTGTGTGTGTGTGTGTGTGTGTGAGAGAGAGAGAGAGATCAAGATGGCTCAAGATATGTAAAGCCTTATCACTTACCCCACTATTATTTTACTATAGCTATTGAAAGTAAAGACAAAAGAACAAAGAGAGAGAGGTGGAAAAAGAATGTCATTGTGTAGGAACCTTAATTCCTATCACTTAGGATGAATGCCAATATGCGACGTTCTTGCAGCTAGACTATACCAAAATGTTCCTTTGTAAGCTCACATTAAACAGTAAAGACACTGGTATTAGTATCTATAGTGTTCTTGAAGCATTTTACCTTTACTTTGCGTACGCAAGACACAACTTTTAAAGGTTCCTGGTTTTAGTTTCTGTTCGCGACATTTCTGAAAAATGATCCAGACCTTTTCTCTCGTGTAAACGAGTAGCAGTAGACTATAGTATTATCTCTTGCAATGGACTCAGCACCAGGGACAGGACTGAACAAAAAAGGATCACTGACCGTCTTTCCCTTTCGTACCTTTTTTCGAATGGCACACAGTACTAATCACTTGGTATCAAACCACGTCAAGACTGACAGAACTGGATACCTAGGTATCACTGTCTATCATCCAGTACTAGGTACAGGACTGGACACAAAAGGACCGGATTGGACACTATGGGATCACTGACCGTCATTCAGTACCAGGGACAGGACTGGACAAAAAAGGACCAGTGACTGTCATTCAGCACCAGGGACAGCACTGGACACCAAAGGATCAGTGACCTACATTCAACGACGAGGTGCAGGACTGGACACCAATGGAACAAAAATGATCTTATCAGAAATGTCGAACCTAAAACCGGAAACTTTTTCCATTATAGGTGGGTGTCTCAACAGGCTTAAAAACACCAGTATTTTTGTCTGTTTAATAAGAGAGCGCCTCTCTTTTTTGCAAGCCATATTCAAATAATGGTAGGTTGAGCGACAAGGATTCAAATATCTTGGTGGATGATGTTTTCTAGCACACATGGCCATCACGAATCATTCACTGCGGAAAATACTAGTAGAGCCTCTGTCTAAGTCTGTAACAGAACATGATCTTAGCGGAAATGTCATGAACCGAAGCTAAAACCAGAAACCTTGTCAACAAATGGTGGGAGTCTTAAAAGGCTTAAAGAAGAATTTACAGGTCAACGCTACAGTGTCTTAGCTGTTCAACAGAGCTTGTCTCTCTCTCTTTCGCAAGCCATGATAAAACATTGTAAGCTGAGTG
>NC_049990.1:15432855-15452795 GCF_000003815.2 Branchiostoma floridae | reverse complement strand
CAGACAGAAAACTCTGTCAAATGTTTGTACACACGTAAAGGATAAAAAAGGAGTAGGGAGTGTAGTCAGGATGCTGTATAGGTACATTTGACAAAGTATATAGTTATTTTTATTTTTGTCAATAAAGCCTTTAGATGTAAATAAAGTAGAACAAGTCAAAGATTTTCCTATAACCACAATAAAGGGTCAGGACTGGACACCAAGGGATTTCTGACCGTCATTCAGTACCAGGGACAGGACTGGACACCAAGGGATTTCTGACCGTCATTCAGTACCAGAGACAGGACTGGACACCAAGGGATTTCTGACCGTCATTCAGTACCAGAGACAGGACTGGACACCAAGGGATTTCTGACCGTCATTCAGTACCAGGGACAGGACTGGACACCAAGGGATCACTGACCGTCATTCAGTACCAGGGACAGGACTGGACACCAAGGGATCACTGTCTGCCATTCAGCACCAGGGACATGACTGGGCACTAAGGGACCACTGTCCGTCATTCAGAACCAGGGACAGAACTGGACACCAAGGAATCACTGACCGTCATTCAGAACTAGGGACAGGACTGGACACCGAGGGAGCACTGACAGTCATTCAGTACCAGGGACAGGACTGGACACCAAGGGATCACTGTCCGTCATTCAGCACCAGGGACAGGACTGGACACCAGGGGTTCGAATTGATTTATTTGGCGGTATAAAAAGAAATGTAGTCAGTATTTAGCGACAGGGACAGGACTGGACATCAAGGGATCAATGATCGCCATTCTGGTTTGAAATGACGGTCAGTGACCCCTTTGTGTCACGTCTTGTCTCTAGTGCTGAAATACTAGGAGGGCGCCACGGTTGTTTTCAAAAACAGCATGATCTTTTCGGAAATGTCGCAAACAGAAACAAAACCCAGAAACCTTTTCTACTAATGGTGGTCATGTCAAAATGCTTAAAGACGACTATACAGCTTAACACCATAATGTCTGTTTAAGAAGAGCTTGCCTCCATCTTTTATATGCCATATTCAAATAATGGTAGGCTGAGCAACAAGGGTTCAAACATCTTGAAACAGTTGGAGGCTTTTTCTAGCACACATTTACCGTCACGAATCATTTCCTACCGATGATACCTGCAGAGCCTCTTTCTAAGTCTTGTGTAAGCCAAGATTCTGGGAAATTGGCAAGTTTCCATGGACAATGACCTGCATTGTAAGTCACATGTATGCCTCTGTAATCACTTGGCAGATCAAATTGTGAGTCAGACTTTCCTTCGATATCCATAAGCCTCATTCAGTTCCAGGGACAGGACTGAATATCAAGGGATTTCTGTCCGCCATTCGACACCAAGGACAAGACTGTAGATATTACCAAGTTTCTGTTAATTCAATTGGACATTTTGTTGTATATATAAGAACTAAGTTGATTTATTTTATTTTACTTCACGTATGCAAATCACTGTTTTTCAGTTTACCATATGTTTGCTTTCTGTTATTTCAAAGTTATAATTTGTATAATTTGTACATTTATGTTGCAATTATTTCTGTATTGTTTTAATGTGGACTCCAGGAAGACTAGTGTATTTCACTAATGGAGATCTAAATAAACCAAACCAAACCAAACTGGACACCAGGTGATCACTGATCTTCATTCAACAAAATAGGATCTTTTCGTAAATATCGCGCCAACCGAATCTAAAACCAGGAACCTTTTGAGTACGTGTCATTTGTAAGCCAACTAATACTGAACATACTGAACATAGATACAAACAACACAGTGCCGTTGCTGTTTAACAAGAGCTTACTAAAGTAAAGTTCGTTTTAGTCGATGTGCCTTCAGGCCTGTGCCCCGGGGAAGGAGATCAAGTACATAGTACATGTACTAACAATCAACACTGTACGTCTATCTTTGGTAAGCCATGTGTAAATAACGGTAGGTCACGTGAAAAGGATTACAACATCTTAATACAGCGCGACAGGAGGCACTTTTTCAGCAAACATGACCTTCGTGAATCACTTACCATTAAGGCTTGCACAGATTCTTACCATGTCTCGCAAGACCAAACGTTCCGGGAAATGCAAAGTTCAAACGTAGTTTGAGGTCACAATGACATTTGCTTAAGTCACATGTATGCATATGTCATTACTAGGCAGATCAAAGGTTTGCTCAAAGACTTTCCTATGATATTTGTTATCTTCTTAAAGTAGTGACATGGTCGCTATTTCTGTAACTGTGCGCTTCCACTTCTAAAGTCTTCGCGTGGCTTGTTGTAGGACGCACAAACGTTGGTACATGGTGCAATCCAGTATTCTAGGCTTTAAGTATTCATTATTGATAGACAGGGCGTGAACATTGTGACATGCATCTCCCAACATCTATATACCTAGCGACATATTCTCCACTCACTCACTCACTCACTCACTCACTCACTCACTCACTCACTCACTCACTCACTCACTCACTCACTCACTCACTCACTCACTCACTTACTCACTTACTCACTCACTCACTCAGTCACTCACTCACTCACTCACTCACTCACTCAGTCACTCACTCACTCGTTCACTCACTAACCCAGTCAATCACTCACTCACTCACTCGCTCGCTCGCTCGCTCACTCACTCACTCAAATGAATTTCTAAACCTCGCACAGAAACATACACATAAGACGCATACGTGCGCAGAAACACACACTCACTCATACATTAAAACACGAAACACACACAAACACGCACGCACACACTCGCACAGTCACACACACGCGCGCACACATATGCGTTCTCACACAAACACACTCACACTCAGCCACACAGACACCCCAATAAAAAAAAAACAGATTTCTTTGCCATCCCCTTAGCTTCATTGAACATCAGAACATCCTACCAGATCCGAGGTAAAGTTGAAGGTCTGAAAAAAAGCCCCACCTCTAGCATGTCAAAGTACCATGCTTATCGATAATAATAGGAACGAAAGTGTCATTTGTCAGTCATTGTTAGCTATTTGAACTTACTCCTGACGCATACTACCATTGCTCGCTTGACGCAATTTGAAAAACAGGTACATGAATGTTTCGACACGATAAGAAAGTAACGCACGTAATCAAACAAAGTGTGGATTCGTTTCCTTTTCATATAGTAATAATAATGGATGTTATTCCATTGGGAAGCCATCAACCAAGGGAAGCAATTTGTTTAACGATTCTTTTACCGTTATCACGGACACTGCATGCGGTCTTCTTCAGAAAGCACCAGGCTCACAGTTAATGATGAGGAGATTCCTGGAAAACGAAGATCACCCACGTGGAAAGTTAAAACGCAGTAGGTCACAAGGATCGTAGGTGTGGAGTAGGCCGGGAATATCTCTAACTAATAGGCCACCCAAAGGACTGCCTACGACTATTATACTGCATTCAAAGGAGACTTTGTACGACCATTGTGTAGTTAGCAATACAGCAGGACCACCTGTCTCACAGGTCATATGCCCAATGTTTCTTATCTACCGGTACTTTCATGGCTCCGATACTCCCACACTACTTATCAGCCCATTGAGTGTCTTTCTGCGAACCACTAAGGGTTTCCTCCAGCTCATATCGTTATACTGTTCAATAGCCTGTTACAAAGCCCTTATAAAGCAGCTACTTTGCTAGGACTGCCAAACTACGTATGGAACTCTCTCGATGACTGTTTTTCTCCTGTGTACAATCAAAACCAGATGTATCTCCTGGCATGATAAATTCCACCACCCATCGACGTATTTATTGACTAGAAGTGGTCCAATTGCCTTGCATTGAACAAACTCGTTAAGACATGAATGTAGTGAGGTCCTGTGGCGTAAAGGCAGGGTGTTTGCCTCGGAACACAGAAGCTCAAATCCACTGATATGCTACATATTTTTCGTCCTTAAAGAAAGACGCTTAACACGACTTTCCTCACTGCACTCAAGTTGAAATATTTCGTACGCAACTTCTGTTAGGGCCGTTCCATGGATATGACGTTAAATGGAGGTCCTGTGTTTGAGGAGAACCACACCACGCACGAGTACGTGCGTTAAAAGGATATCACGCTAATAAAAAAGAGTAGAGGAACTTCCCGGTGTGAATGGATCAAACCTTACATTCTGGTCTCCGTGTTGACATCTTAAAAAGGCAATAGTCACCTGTTATGTCAATCCTTCCACAAATGGAGGGAAGTACACAATGTTCACTCCCTGTCCATCAATAAGCCTAGAATACGTCAATGGATTGCATAAGCGTTTGTGCGTTCTTAAATCAGGCACGTGGACATGTCGCACTTTTGAACAACATTAGCTGTTTAAGAAGATTACAAATATCACAGAAAAGTCGTAGAAACGTTTGATTTGCCTAGTGATGACAGAGACATACATGTGATTTAAAGCAAATGCCATCGTAACCTCAAACTACGCTTGTACTTTGCATTTCCAAGAATCTTTGGTCTTGCGAGACTTAGCAAGAATCTGTGCAAGCGTTAATGGTGAATGAATCACGAAGGTCATGTGTGCTGAAAGATGCCTCCTGCCGCGCTGTATTAAGATGTCTAAATCCTTTTCACGACTTTTACTATTAGTTTAACATGGCTTGCGAAAGAGAAACGTACAGTGCTGATTGTTCGTACTTCTGTGTCGGAACTTTCTTGATTCCCTTCCCTAAGGAAAATGCCAGAAGGCATTCAGAATAAACCGAGCTTTACCATAGCAAACTCTTGTTAAACACCAAAGGCACTGTGGTGTTGGCATGTATAGTCTTCTCGAAGCCTTTTGAAACGTTCAGTATCAGTTGGCTTACAAATGACACATACTAAAAATGTTCCTAGTTTTAGATTCGGTTGGCGCGACATTTATGAAAAGATAATATTCTGTTGAATGACGGACAGTGATCCCTTGGTGCCCAGTCCTGTCCCTGATGCTGAATGACGGACATTTATCCCTTGGTGTCCAGTTCTGTCCCTGTTACTGAATGACGGACAGTGATCCCTTGGTGTCCAGTCCTGTCCCTGGTACTGAATGACGGACAGTTATCCCTCGGTGCCCAGTCCTGTCCCTGATGCTGAATGACGGACATTTATCCCTTGGTGTCCAGTTCTGTCCCTGTTACTGAATGACGGACAGTGATCCCTTGGTGTCCAGTCCTGTCCCTGGTGCTGAATGACAGCCAGTGATGCCTTGGTGTCCAGTCCTGTCCCTGTTACTGAATGACGGACAGTGATCCCTTGGTGTCCAGTCCTGTCCCTGGTAATGAATGACCGCCAATGATCCCTTGGTGTCCAGTCCTGTCCCTGGTACTGAATGACGATTATGGATACAATAGGAACGTTTTCGACTTTTAATTTTTTGTAAACATTTTAAGCTTTATTGAAAAATAACAATAATTAACATACCTTCCCCGGGGAAAGGCCAGCATGCGACGAACATGCATCTCGAAAAAAAACGAACTTAACAATAGCAAGCTCTTGTTAAACAGCAAAGGCACTGTGGTGTTGGCATCTACAGTCTTCTTGAAGCTTTTTGACATTTTCAGTATCAGTTGGCTAACAAATGAGGCCAGCTAATGTATCACCGATTTTTCGCCCTTAAGAAAGGCGCTTAAAACGACTTCACTCATGTTGAAATAAGTACTTAGCTTCTTTTAGGGTCGTCTCATGTATATGATGTTAAATGGATATTCTGTGTTTGAGGAGAACCTCAACACGAACGTGTTAGAAATATGTCACACTAATAGAAAAGAGTAGGGGTCCCTTTCCGGTGTAAGTGGATCAAACCTTACAGTCTGAATTCTGGGTTGACGTCTTGGGAAGGGGATTGTCACCTGTTATGTCAGTAAAGGGCTATGGGACGAATGAATGAATGAATGAATGTCAGTAAATCTCAGTAAATGACGCATTGGTTGTGTTAAGTGGTTTTATAGTTCACACGTGTAAAGCACGCTTGAGACAAAAGGCATGCACTTTAAGCATTAAAACAAAATACCAGACCAGACAACGCGTGGCTCTATCTTATTAATCTACAGGGAGTTGACGTCATAAGTGAATGGATGACCTTGTTTCAAGCCAATTGACCTTCATGTAGCACAGCAGTTTCGCAGGCACGTGGCGTTAACGTTACAGCAACTAGTTATACGACCACCTGTCACACCTTACCTGCACAGCTAACTATAAGCGTTGTTAAAAGGTATCTAATGACATCGCTACTACAGTGCTTGGTGAAAATAAGTTCCACTTTATGATATGCCCCTACAGAGCTTGGTGGTAATGAGTTCTGGGAAAACAAAATGTCGAACCAATCAATTTGCCGGGCAGGCGTAGCATGCATCGCCTAGTATGGCGGAATAGGCTGTTCTCACAAGTGTCTGCACCCAGCTAAGGCGTTGGAATATACAACTTTACACCTCAAATTAGCATTCTCCTACGCAGAGGGACCACAGTCGCGTCGAAACTTCGGGCGTTAGGAGGATGAATATTAGCGGTGAAACAGTAACATATTCTAATACTTGTTAAGTCATTTATTCTAGTCTTCACACAGTTGTATCCCAAAAGCGAAGCCAGGACATCGGCCGCTCTTTGGCCGAAAATGCCCATTTGGAGCTCTCAGACGAGTTGGTCGAGGTCTAAGGAGTAGAAGTGCACGCCAATTCAATGAGGACAGCCACTCCTCATTTCCACGACGTTCTGTTACTTCCCTGTAGCTTTCAATGTCTTCTGCCTCCGACTCAAACTAGTATTAAATGGAGGAAGGGCAAATTGAGAAAAAACTAAAGTCTAGCCGAGACCGCCCTATGCGTGCGCCTCGTCGTGATCCGACACCCGACTTGTTGAGGGTGGGCGTGCCCCTTGTGACGTCACATGACGTCATCCATCAATTTTGGCGGCCTCAGAAAAACCCAGACGTGTGGCGCGCTGCGTTAAAGATGGGGACCGCGGTGACAACTACCACCGACAGTTTCACAAATTAGCATAGAAAATAATACCTATAAACCCCGTTGCATTGGGGCTTTAAGCCGTGGTTGGTCATTCAGGGGTGCCTAATTCATCGAATAAGATGAGAATGTTTCGAATAATGTTGGAATGCCGTCGAATGCGGTCATACTGCAGTAAGAATAGTTAGAATACACTTAAGATACACTTTGAATGCCACTTCAAATGCACCTCGAAAGTTTTTAGCATGTCAAAAAACTTTCGGGCCAGCCAAATGAACGGGCACAAATATCAGGAATGTAGTGAGAATTTCTAGAATACACTACGAATTACCAGGAATAGAAAGGAATTTTCATTCTGACGGCATTCTGGCCCATTCTTGCTCTCGTGTGAAGGGGCGCTAAATCAGGCACGTGGAGACTTAACAAGTGAAAGCGCAAGTGTCTCTTTTTTTTAACAAAATCATCTGCTTTAAGACAATAACAAATATCACAGAAAAGTCTTTGACCAAACCTTTGATTTGCCTAGTGATGACAGAGACATACATGTGAGTTAAAGCAAATGTCATCGTAACCTCAAACTACGCTTTAACTTTGCATTTCCAAGAAACTTGTGAGACTTAGTAAGAATCCGTACAAGCGTTAATGGTGAATGATTCACGAAGGCCATGAGCGCTGAAAGATGCCTCCTGCCGCGCTGTATTAAGATGTCTAAATCCTTTTCACGTACTAACTACTATTAGTTTAACATGGCTTGCGAAAGAGAGACGTACATTGGTGACTGTTCGTACTTGTATGTCGGAACTTTCTTGATTCCCTTCCCTATAAGGAAAATGCCAGAAGGCATATGGAATAAACCAAACTTTACCATAGCAAACTCTTGTTAAACACCAAAGGCACTGTGGTGTTGGCATCTATAGTCTTCTCGAAGCCTTTTGAAACGTTCAGTATCAGTAGGCTTACAAATGACACATACTCAAAATGTTCCTGGTTTTAGATTCGTTCCGCGACATTTACGAAAAGATCCTATTCTGTCGTATGACAGTCAGTGATCCCTTGGTGTCCAGTCCTGTCCATGGTACTGAATGACAGTCAGTGATGACTTGGTGTCCAGTCCTGTCCTTGGTACTGAATGACAGTCAGTGATCCCTTGGTGACCAGTCCTGCCCCTGGTACTGAATGACGGTCAGTGATCCCTTGGTGTTCAGGTCTATCCCTGGTACTGAATGACAGTCAGTGATGACTTGGTGTCCAGTCCTGTCCTTGGTACTGAATGACGATTGTGGATACCATAGGAAAGTTTTCGACTTTTAAATCTTTTTAAACATATTAAGCTTTATTGAAAAATAACAATAATTACATACCTTCCACGGGGCACTGGCCAGAATGCGACGAACGTGCATCTCGAATAAACCGAACTTAACCATAGCAAGCCCTTGATATATTAAACGGCAAAGGCATTGATTGTAGTGTTGTCATCTTAAATCCTTTTGAGATGTTCAGTATCAGTTGGCTAACAAATGAGGCCAGCTAGTGGATCACCGATTTTTCGCCCTTAAGAAAGGTGTTTAACACGATTTTTTCACTTCACTCAGGTTAAAATAAGGACTTAGCTTATTCTAGGCCGTCTCATGGATATTACATTAAATGGAGATTCTGTGTTTGAGGAGAACCACACCACGAGTATATGCTAAAAAGATTCCACACTAATAGAAAAGAGTAGGTGTACTTCCCGATGTGAGTGGATCAAACCTTACAGTCTGGTCTTGGGTTGACATCTTAAAAATGTAAAAGTCACCTGTTATGTCCATTCTCCCACAAATGTGTTAAATATCAGTGGGCGCATTGGTTGTGTTAAGTGGTTTTATAGTTCACACGTGTTAAGGCACGCTTGAGACAAAAGTCATGCACCTTTAGAATTATAACAAAATACCAGACCAGACAAAACGTGGCTCTATCTTATTAATCTACAGGGAGTTGACGTCGTAAGTTAATGGATGACGTTGTTTCAAGCCAATTGACCTTCGTGTAGCACAGCAATTTTGCACGCACGTGGCTTTAACGTTACAGCAACTGGTTGTACGACCATCTGTCACACCTTACACACAGCTAACTATAAGCGTTGTTTAAAGGTTCCACTTTTTGATTGTCGGCGGAATAGGCTGTTAGAACAAGTGTCTGCACCCAACTAATAAGGCGTTTCGAACATGCAACTTTGCACCTCAATTTAGCGGTAAAATAGTAATATATTACTTGTAAAATTGTATATTCCAATGCCTAAACTGGGTACATACTAAGGATGGGTACCGGTACAGAAACTTCAGGTCCAGGTATGGTGCAGGTCTAGAGGATCAGGTTCAGGTCCGGACCTGAACCTGGACCTAATTGTTTGTGAATGGGCAATACTCAAAACTATGGTCCATTTCGCTACAAAGGAATCTGTTTGGTGGAATATCCTATCTTCACGTAAACTGCTAACTTCCTCTGCTATGGTAACCCAAGTTTGAACGCGAAACGTCGTAATGAAAATGACAATCAACTCTCGTCTACTAAGCTCTTGTTATTTTCTTGTACCAGCCTCAAAACGCGTGAACGCCTGCAGCCGTAGTGCCAGTATAATTTGTTCATTTTCTAATCGGTCCAACATCTTGTCCACTGAATGTTTTCAGATCTGTTTTTGCATGGCCGGTCCAACAGGAAAAAACGGTTTTGTACCGGTTCACCATACCTGTACTGACACATACAGTACTGACACTTGTGACAACAGCCTACTCCGCCAACCAGGTGATGCACGCTGCGCCTGCCCTACAAGTTGATTTACTCAAAATTTTGTTTTTTTCCTGGAAGAATCATAAAGCGGAACTCATTACCACCAAGCTCTGTAGGGGCATGTCATCAAGCGGAACTTATTGCCATCAAGCACTGTAGGGGCGTCCTCATTAAGTACATTTTAACAACGCTTACAGTTAGCTGTACAGATAAGGTGTGACAGGTCGTTGAGTGTAGGGTGGAAAAACAACGTGCATCGCCGCGCAACTGAGTGCAGAGGACATACCAAACTACATACGAATATGCGGCGAAGGGAACATACAGATAAATATGCAATTATCACATCGTATATACAAAAACGATACTCTGTCGACGGAGGTTACCCTTCGGTCACAGAGTAATTAGGTCAGGGTTCAGGTCCTGACCTGGACCTGAATTTTCTGTACCGATACCCAACCCTAGTTCATTGTAATATAACCAGTTGCTGCAACGCCACGTGCCTGCGAAATTGCTGTGCTACGCGAAAATGTTAATAGGCTAGAAACAA
Source organism: Branchiostoma floridae (assembly GCF_000003815.2). Classification (NCBI taxonomy): domain Eukaryota; kingdom Metazoa; phylum Chordata; class Leptocardii; order Amphioxiformes; family Branchiostomatidae; genus Branchiostoma; species Branchiostoma floridae. The sequence goes on along the minus strand of NC_049990.1, from coordinate 15,442,565 downwards.
CGTCATCTATTCAGGACTTCACACAGTGCTATCCCTAAAGCGAAGCCCTGGTAATCGGCGTCGGCCGCTCTTTGACCGAAAATGCCCATTTGGAGCTCGCCGACACGTCCGCCGAGCTCAGTTCTTGACTTGTGACGGTTATACCCCTGTCAAAATCGCTCGGACGACGATTCTGCGGCAATCGCCCGAGCCTCGCTTATAATAATAACTTTAATGCACAACAACTGTACAAGGTACAAAGTATGGCTTATATGCGACGGTCACGGTTTTCAGTTGAAAAATACGCGCAGCCCTCTGTCGCTCTTAAATATGGCCGATCTTCCATCGATACGCCCGAAGATCGTGGACAATGTGACAGGGGTATAAACAGATTCCGTAATAAGCTATCCCCCCGCTCTTACGATTTTTGACCGTTTTTCTCATCCAATAATGGTTTTGAGTTAATGTGTAAATACTCTTGAGAAGGCACGGTCATGCGTTGGTGGCGGAGTTTACACGGTTTTCAGATCACAATGAACATCCTGTCACCGTGTGTACAAAACCGTGTAGTGTTTGCAAGTAAACCAATAAAGTCAACCTGCAAGAATAGAAAGAAACAAACATGCCGACACTCGGCATCGAACCCGGGTCAAGCACGCTACCTATCTCACCTGTTACTTACTGTGTGGCACATCCGCTAGCCTAGCTGTTACTCACTGTGTGGCACATTTCTAGCCTGTTACTCACAGGGCCGGTGTGGGAACCAATGTAGAGATGAGAGGGCTAGCAAGAACAGAAAGAAACAAACATGCCGACACCCGGGATCGAACCACGCTATCAAGCAAATCATGAACGCTATCGCTGTCGCCACAAAAGCTCAGAGCTCCTTGGCAGGGCCGGTAGGCGGTACTTGAACCCCACTGTTACACGCCATCAGGTGTGTAGAGGAACTTGTCACCAGCTGGGAATTTTTCAACATTAAGATTTAGTCAATATTTGCTTCCGTTGTTCTTTGAAGGAAAGGAAAGGGTGAAGTTGGGCCTGCCCCGTGTGACGTTACATGACGTCATCCATCAACTTTGGCGGCCTCAGAAAAACCCAGACGTGTGGCGCGCTGCGTTAACAATGGGTACCGCGGTGCCTATAGTTGATAACTACCCCCTACAGTCTCACGAATAAGCGAAGAAAATAATACTTTTAAACCCCGTTGCACTGGGGCTTTAAGCCGTGGTTTGCCATTGCTCTTGTCGAAATAGAAAGAGCTTTAAGCGAATTCCCCCGTTACAATGATTTTGTCACGACTGTTGGAGTAGTTCTTTGGTGAGTCATACTAGCTCGATATCACTTTCAGTGTCACTTTTAAACATCAAACAATCCCTATATATAAAAATCACAGAGCGAGCTTGAGACAGGCAAAATGTCCTTTAAGTGTTCACAGACTCGTCAGACGATTTTCCTGGTACGCGAAGCCTATTTATTTGGAATGTGAACAAACAACGTACCATTTGTCCTTGTTTCATGTTCCGCATTGTGTAACAGTATTGACTGCCTGGAGCGATAATAAGAGATCGGTGGACTGACTACCTAGGGCCTTTGATCCAAACTTGCTATATGTCCAGTACCTTTTGAAGGACTTCTTGGACTTGGTCGACAACTTGCGTTTGAAATGAAACCCCCTGTGTCTGTACCCACGGCGCGTTTCATTGCCGTAGATTCCCACGCAAAAGTTTAAACAAACGTGACACACACGAGGCACACACACCCCGCGAAGATCTATTTCGCCTAATAAGGTATAAGCCGCTGTTGTCCGCCCACCAACGCCCACTTCTCTTGTGGTAGATATAAGAGACCCTGACACCGGCCTGTTCAGGCAGTTCCAGACCAAGAGAGTCATCCGAACGGTGAGTAGAACATTTTTGTACGGCGGGGTCTCGGTGGGTGAGCGCCGCACGGGTGGGGAACTTGCCGGGCTTGTTTGTGTGTGACATTTTTTTCGTTTCTTAGTTGTCTGATGTGTCTCTATATCTTCCTGGAACCGACTAGTACTTGTTTTTGCGCGGAAAGCTTAAAGCTGTAAAAACAATGGGCGCCGGGGATAGGAAAGTGGAAAATTCGTCTTACAATCTGCGAAAGGCGCTGTCCGGAGTGTGCAGTCTTACAGCCGTAGGTAGTAGAACATTCAGAGGAAATTTTTACTTGGATTGCTCTAACTTTTAGATTGATAGGTAACCGGCGCAATAAAAAGTGGGTAGAGTGTTCGGCTTGCAGTCGGTAAGTCGTGAGTTCGATCCCCGGCCGAGTCATACCAAGGACTTGGTAGATCCTTATTTCTCAGCTTTGCACTGAGTATTTGGGAAAGAGCGTGGTAGTTCATTACAAAGGCCAGAAGTAGTGGACTAGCCCCCTGTTGTAGTGATTGCACGAAGCTGTGTGGCCCAGGGCTACAGAAACGGAGATGGGCGCCCGCCATCAGGTGCTGGAAGGGGACTGTATCTTGTATCAAGTCTTAATTAGGTTGCGGAAAAGATGCGACTCTTCAGATTGCCTTGAAAACGGACTATAGGAAGTACGATATGCTGTGCGTGTATGTCGTTTGTCTTTTGTGTTAACTAAAGAGCAGCAGGACTTCTCTGTCTTTCGTCTCAATTGTTTTCGTCTTTACTGCCTCGTGTGGAGACCAGCGGCAGAATACAGTTCAAAACACAGGGGGAAATTCCGTACAGTGCATCTCTTTTCGACGAGCGCTTCTGTTTGTGTGTAGTACGTGTTGGGGTGGGTACCGGTTTTCTGTACCGGTACAAAACCGTTTTTTTCTCTTCTTTTTGGACCCGTGCCGAAAAACCGGACCTGAAACAAATCAGTGGACCGGATGTTGGACCGAATGAAAAATGGATTACATGGGTAGGCGTTCATGTGTTTTGGGGGCTTGTACGGGTCCAAGAAAACTTAAGACAATTACCATTTACGAGACAAAAATTAGCCGCGACACACCCGCGACTCTCCATTAGTACAGGGCGTGCCGTCAAATTCAATAATTGTCACTGGCATTCACGAAACACTTTAAGTTAAGAAGTCTTTTCACACGCTTTGTGTGTGGAGGCGGTGGCTGCAAATATGATTTGAAATTGCCTTAATCGAGCCGTCACCAATGGCAGCCACTTGTTTGGGCTTGTTATTGCCGAAAACTTCCGTTAGAGCCCGCAGACTCGTCGGCCTATCGAATTTACCTGCTATGACGTTAAATGCTTTGGTCACATTTCCGCCGGTGCGTGCCTGTTGCCGTTGGCTGTGTAACTCCCTGCGGGCTATGTTGCCCGTACCGACACATATAAAAACTCATTTTTTCCACGCACCGTTCCTGAGTGGAACGCTTCCGTACCAGGCAGGCGGCCTGCCCGCCCTAACCCGGGACCTCACCCCCCCCCCTCCTACTATGCCCCATGCGGGGCCATTTGGGGGCTCCCCTGTGTAGATGGGTTCCGAAGCCACAGATTTGTCCCGGTGGACTGCCGGATACGGGGGGACGGTTACCTCTCGGTGTTTTCACTACGCTATTTGTTGCCTGGTCTGTGATCAACTCCAACTTAAAATAAATCCGGGCCCCGTCATGCCCTAAAATGCCCCAGTAGCCGCATGGTGGTCCGCGGGGCCACGTAGGCGTCACGCCCGAAAGTGATTAGAAAACAGCTTGTGAACTGCCCGGGAGAGTCCCTTTTTTCTATTGTGACCAAAGCATTAGCAGGATCCCTGGGCCGAGTCTGTTTGCGACAAATTATTGCCGTATCTTTGCGGCATCTTCTTTTTCTTCTTTTTCTTTGCGGTCACACTGGTGTGCAAGGCACGGGTAAAATACATGATTGTCTTCTTTTAAAACGAAATTGCTTGGATGTCACACTTCAGTTTCGACCTCAAATTAGACACAAGACAACTTTGTTGAAAACCGCAGTGCTACCATGCACTGAATAAAAAAACAACGTACAATGATTAATTTAAAGATTCATCTAAAAGAGATTTGCAATCATCGTTCCTGTTGGCGACTATTTCGCGCCCATTCGCGACATTTTGCCATTGTGCTATTCTTTCTTAATTTAGAAAAAAATCGCCATTTCAGGTGACTAGTTGGAGACTTGTCGGCGACATTTAGCGAATGCATTTCCCAAATCATCTCCAACAGGCGAAGCCCAGTGGGTTAACCCGCGGAAGGTTAACGTACGCTTAGTACTTTGCCCAGTGGGTTAACCCGCGGAAGGTTAACGCACGCTTAGTCCACTTATTCTGGGATGGACCAATTTCGGAACCCATTACCGATAAGTGTTTCTTTTATTTATGTAAGTGCATTTTTTTTATCTATTTGCAAACACGGTATCTCTGGGCTTATACCACATAGGAAATCCATATCTACTAACTCTAGGTACTACTTTCCACATTATACCTACAAGGGATTCAAACCAAGAGCCTTTAGATTCCAAGTCAACAATGCTAAACCGCAAGACCTCTTTACCAGCGATTTAGAGTTTACCAGATCCAGGTCACTCGCGCGCTTCCTGATAAATTTGAAATATGTCGTGTAGCGTCCTGGTGGCTTTCCTCCAAAGCCTAAGTTGTTTGTTTAATATCATGTAAATGTATTTTGTCTATTTGCAAACACAACTCCTGTTCACTTTAGACCTACAAGGGATTCAAACCAAGAGCCTTTAGATTCTAAGTCAGCAATGCTAAACCGCAAGACCTCTTTACCAGTGATTTAGAGTTCACCTCACCCTCACTTTCTGAGAAATTTGCAATTGGGGTCGTGTAAGGTTTTAACGGTTATCCTCCAAAGCTTACCGACTAAGGCTCTAACTGAAAGGCTCTGGTATGGCATTTCCAGTGGCATGTTCCGGGAAATACCTTGAAGATCGGGGCGATTGAACGGTGGAAAAGTCAAGGTCTGCCTTAGAATTACCGATTCTTACTTGTGCGTTGCAGTGGCATCAACAGATACAATTATGAGCTGTGTGGTTTTAGTTCAAGACTTTTAGGACATTACGCGACCCCAAGTGGCGACGAAAGACTGGATGGCTGTGCCGATCGAGAGCTAGAGATCACGGTTTTTCCCTTGGTATTTCAGGCTAGACGCACATTGTGTTCATTGGAAAAGCACTTAACACCATTGAGTGCATTTAAGTATCCTTTACGTTAGGTTTAAGCGTGCTTAGATATCAGTTTTCGTGCTGTGCACGACTTGCCTTAAGCCACCCATGTGAACAAACGGTTACAAGATTTGGTTGGCGGAGGTAGAAGGCAGTAAATGTGCTTACATGCTTTGGAGTGCGTCCAGGTAATTCAAAGGAGATTTTGGGTCGCCTAAAGACTAAAGATTTCTCAGAGGTATTGCCTTTTGTGTCTTTGCCAACAAGATAGGCCCAAGTCACAAAACCCAGACAACTGTAACGCTTGACGACTTGTGAGTCCAGTCTGTAGTTAAGACGTACTTGAAGTCGTAGATTATGGGCAAGACTTACAAACTCCAGTTGGGTCGCTTGGCGCAATCGGCAGGGTGTTAGATTCATAACCCAGGGTTTTGGGTTTGAATCCGTTGATGTGCCACCGATCTTGTGCCCTTGGGAAGGGCACTTAACACGACTTTTTCAACCGCGCTCAGGTGAAGGTGAGTACCTAGCTTCGGTAAGGTGCGTTCCTTGAGTAGCGCGTTAAAAGGGTATTCCACTCCAGAAGCGTTATTTTATTATAGATGGTATTTTTTATGATACAAATTCACCCGAATCGTCTTGACTAAATTACTTCATCTTTCTTTTCATCAATAATCCTAGATCCAAGTACCCACATACGACACGTCAACATCTCATCGCACAACAACAACAACAACAACAACATGTCTCGGTACCCATCGCGCGCCTTCATACTGGTCCTCCTCGCCGTTGCCATGACGACGATGGTGGCGGGAAACAACGTGTGTCGTGTGGCGAGGTTCACGACTCAGATGACGGTGAACGGCAGAGTGAGGGACGTGGAAGCCGGGGAGTGCATCGTGCGGGACAACTACCGCATACGGTGGGTCACTTTTTACCTCCATGAAAAATGAAGATATTGTTTTGGGTTTATGTGTGTGCGTGTGTGTGTGCGCGCGCGTGTGTGTGTGTGTGTGTGTGTGTGTGTGTGTGACTGAGAGATAGAGATAGATAGAGAGAGATAGAGCGAGCGAGCGAGCGAGCGAGAGAGAGAGAGAGAGAGCGAGAGAGAGCGATTGTTTGTGTCTGTTTGTGTTTCCTTATATCTGTGGTCAGCATAATCAAAGAAGCGCTAAATGAATTGTAATCATATCTAGTATGTGTCATTTCGGCTCCCTTGGCGTGTGGTGTTAGTACTGCAGTGGAACTTGGGAATTTGTGAATATCTTTTGTCCTGGACATTCCATAGTCTTGATTTTTTGTGGTGGCTGATAGCGTTTCATATAAGAAAGACGTGGTGTAGGCGGCTTACTGTTATTGGAAACAAACTTGTGAACCCACAGTCCCATTGTCTACAATCTTCCGACAGAATGATCGATGGCCAGAAGTTGGTCAGTATTCAATAAAGCCTGAAAATCTACCGTATCTAAGTGGACCATACCCAAAAATATTCTTTTAAAGCTCGAAGTCAAGTCGGACAAGCTTTTCTTCCTTGCTGTGTTACGCCTGCGTAAAGAGATATCAGAAACCGACTCGGTCCTTCCAAATTGTTAGGAGTCAAATGTCTCAAAAGGAAGCAGAAGGCAGAGGTCCTGGGGGGTGATTGAGTGAGTAACTACCAATACGTGGGTGGAAAAATGAAACACGCTGTCAGATAAACTTTTCGTTCTCATTATTCTACACCGTCATTCAACTTTTAGCCGTCGGGGATAATAGCTGTCAGACATCTTTCAACCAGCGTTTACGTAAAAGCCAATTATGATAGAATAGTATAAAGTATCAAAGACGTATTGCATGCTGTGATATCAACTCAATCACTCCTTGTGCCCGCCCGAATAGCCGAGGGACAGTAGCTAGTTTGCCTCTTTCAACTAGCGTTCGCGTAAAAAAAAGGAGGGAAATTGGGTCTGCAAGAAATATGACATCAAGTAAAACAGCTTGGATATTCCCAATGCCATGAGTGACATTCCGGGAATGTAACTGAACGGCATTGTGATAAACGGTTACTCTGCGCCCACGTTAGGGCCTGACGGCATGCCACAAGGACATCGCCCACATTCAAAGTGCCTGTACCACTTACAGTAATATAAAGAAAAAAAGATTGAAGATCGTATTTTCCAGGAAGATAATCCCACGAGCTGCAGCTACAGTATAAGATCGATGTGCTTATCTGAAGAATGACAAGGACGGGCTCTCTGTAGACAATCATTCTTAGATCTCCGACAGTTCATTGACAAGGTTGTTAGTTAGAAAAGGCAATGGCCTCTTGATGAATGATGAATCTTTCAGAGAGTTCACGAAAATGTTTCACCGGGCCGGGCTTCTTCAATTGAATCGTTCGCTTGCATCAAAAGTTGATGCGTGGCGGCTACAGACAGTTCAGACAGTTCTCGTTTACGTTGTTGTGCACTGAGCGTAGACAGTCCAGTCGGATCTGGATACCCCAGCCTTGTTGAAGACTTCCTCTTCCCTTCTGGTCGACACATTATTGTGGAAAATTGGCTAAATTTTCGACGATTATCACACTGACGTGCGAGACAAGGGTAAAATACATATCATCTACAAACAAAATGGCCTCGGTTGGAATGTCACATCCTCAGTTGCGGCCCAAAATTAGAGTGTCACATCCTCGGTTGCGGCTTAAACTTACATCCAAGACAACTTGGTTAGAAATTTTCAATATTGCAATTTTCAAAAATAATTTTTTTGTACAAAATTCGCAATTTCATGCGACCTGTTGGCAACAAATAGCCAGCGTGTTGGAGACTGTTAGTAAATGTCTTCCGCAGACAGTCGCCAACAGGAGCGGTCCAGTTGGATACCATGTTTAATCACAACTGGACATTCAGAACTAAGGACGGTGCTACTAACGTTGGCTAGAAGGAACACGAACCCGCATTCTATGTATAGACTATACATTTCCCCGTTCCTTCAAAATTTCATCGAGAGAAAAAATTTTGTCTATTACAACTTGATTGAATCGTTTAGCTTAGTTCTTCTCTTCCTTCTGTGACAAGCACGGGTATGGTATCCATTTGTCAGTACAAAACCGTTTACATGGCTTCGACACGTGGGAAAGGCATGGGTGTTTTGAACTATTAGAAACTTACTCTTCTTTGGTGTCTGATTTCAAAGAAATATGATTTTGTAAGTACTGTCTACATGACAGTGTCCTTGTTTTGGAAAATTCAACACTCGCACTATAATTCTAACTATAATTCTATAACCTCAACTTACCTCTTGGCCATTTACCCTCGTCATATCAAAGCTACCGACTTAGCGTAGGAGGGCAATGGTTAAGCTGAGAGGGTCTTGAAGCTGTCAAGAGAAATTATCATCAAACACCGAAAACTCTTACTTCTTTACATAAGAAGCTATCATATTACAAGATTCTGTTTGCGCACACGTCTTCTTCTTAAACCCTCAATGCCTTAAGTAAACGGTTAATCTTGTAACAGTTGCATAACGTTTTCAAATGACCTTGTAACCTTTCAGTGTTTGTTTGCAAATGGCTACTTTAAAGTGTTTTTCAAAGGTTACAAGATCAGTTTGCATTTTGAATCATTTTCTGAGCTGTTTTGTTTTTGTCAACATAAATTGAGATAAGGGTCACAGCGTATCTTATCACTCTACAAGCAAAGGTCTCACTCTGTAATGTTTTCCAGGGAATACTACTCTTCAAGGCTTTTAAAACGTGTTTTAGGCGTTTTTGTCGGCTTTTTATTTTGTCCCGTTTTCTCTTTACCAAATCTTGGAGAGTAGTGTTCTCCAGAAAATATTACAGATTCAAGTTCTTGTGTGATGATACTGACCAATATAAAAAAAAAAAACTTCACTGAAGTATTTAATTTAAACAAAGACATAGAAAGTAACATTTATTGTTGACTTACAATCCATCGCATGCCTCAATGCTATGCGACCGGGAAAGTCACTTTATTACTATTTTAACACTCAGCTCATGATAATGTGTAAATGACTTCTGTTGTGGGACGTCCGCTTGAAAGCAGGAAAGAAAGAAATAGACAAACAATTAAATGTTCCATTTTTCTTCTTCCAGGCCCAAGTTTAGCGGATATGACGCAACCGAGCACGAATTCCTCCAGAACAGCTTCCGGGTCGACGACCAAGAGTGCTGCTGCAGAGTGAATCGGTTCGTGCCCAGAACCGTCCGGTTTGGCTCCACCGTCATCCAGTATAAGGACATCCGCAGCTGCAGCTGTCAGCCGTGCTGAGTCCGTCGGCGTGCGTGTCCGTCTTGTGAACGGTCGTCGCCGTTTGAAACGGTCGTTACAATTTGAAACGGTCGTCGCCATTTCAAACGGTTTTTACAATTTGAAACGGTCGTCGCCTTTTGAAACGGTCAGTTACAATTTGAAACGGTCGTTACAATTTGAAACGGTCATTGCCATTTGAAACGGTCATTGCCATTTGAAACGGTCGTCACATTTTGAAACGGTCGTTACAATTTGAAACGGTCGTCGCTGTTTATAACGGTCGTCGCCGTTTTAAACGGTCGTTACAATTTCAGACGGTCGTCACCTTTTGAAACGGTCGTCGCCA
>NC_049990.1:15417855-15427855 GCF_000003815.2 Branchiostoma floridae | reverse complement strand
GAAAGGCTATGGTTGGAGGATAGGTCAAAGAAATAAGACAAATCTGATTTACACTGGGTTCATGCATTTGTAAACTGTATCCTTATGTTTATTGTATGTTTGAGAAGAAAATTCTCACCTCTTAAGTTACGACATCCCAGAAATGTACTCTCCAAGCAGAGGTTAGGCTCTGACTGTTTGTTTTTTTTACCTCTTTTTAGGAATTTCTACACTTTTTATTCTGTGAGGTTTTCTTTATGTCTGCCAGCCAAACAAAAACACAGAAGGAAATCTAAAAATTTTAAGAACAATTTCAGACAAAAATGCCTTAAGCAGATGGGAAAAAAACAGCCATGCATAGCCTAACCTCTGTTGGAGAGTACAAAAAATGTTGAATATTAGCAATACATTTTTCAGACATGACCCACTGTTTTACCGCCCCCCTCCCCTCCACAGGTGCAAGTTGCAGCATCTGCCACGCCCACTTGTCAGAGACCGAGGTTAACAGAGGTCATTCAGAGAGGACTGACCACACAGGCTACTGACACCAGGTTAGTGTTTCTTTACAAGGTCAACTATAAGTTAGTTTGTAGAGGCTTGAACTGTGTTTTGCTGATGAATTTGGGTGTAGTGAAATTAGAGATGGTTAAATGTATGTATTGATATTAAAAAAATCTGTATTAGATAGCTTATAAGGCTATAGTTTGAATGCATAAATATTCATGGTGGTTGTATGTTTGCAGTTGTGGCAGTGACCACTTTGCAGCGAACTGAAAACTACCGCAAATTTTTTTATATCGTTATGTTCATAGAAAAAATAAGTTTTTGACTTTATTGATGATGAGACAAGTCATTACATGGGCAGGGCTTGAAATACTTTTTTCTTCAAACCTGCACTGGTGCAGGTAACATTGAAAATTACCTGCACCAGACAAATTTTACCTGCACCACTCTGAATTTAGGAAGTATGGATCATACTAAATTGCTGAGGAATCATTGCTATTTTTTCTTTTATATACTTAATAGGTAGTAACTAACAGTGCAGCTGATAACCATCCACAGTCACCTGCATCATAGGACATTTGTGTATAAAACCCAGTACATGGACCAGTGCAGGTTAGGTGCAGGTAGACATCAGAAATACCTGCACAGATCCAATTTTACCTGCACTAACCTGCATATGTAGGTGGTATTTCGAGCCTTGCATGGGTCTACCTTGGCAGCTTTGGGCTGATAGCGGCAGACCCTACAAAAATTACATTTTATAATTATTAATGATAGAGGAAATTTCTTTTCTTTGTCAATTAAACTAAGCTTAAGTTTACGATTACATTGAGCTGCAAGCAAAATATAGTCACAGTCTTTTTTATCACACAATGTATTAAGTAATACGATGATCTTCACCAGCCCAATGGACAAGCTCAGCGAGGCCAAGCAGGCATCTCTATGGGGGCTGCTGATTGGTGACGCCCTGTCCATGCCCGTACACTGGTACTACGACGCAGACGATATCAAGAGGGATTATGGAAAATGGCTGACGGGATATGTGGCGCCGCGCAAGCAACACCCTTCCAGTATTATGTCCCTCTCAGCTACAGGTGAGAACACCCCTCATACAAAATGGTGACAACCCACCCCTCCAGTATCATGTCCCTCTCAGCTACAGGTGAGAACACCCCTCCTACAAAATGGTAACAACCCACCCCTCCAGTATCATGTCCCTCTCAGCTACAGGTTAGCTCTTTCATATGATATCATATGATATGATATGATGGTTAATTACACAACAATTACATCTGTGACAATGTATGGCAATGTACAGACAAAGGGTTACATTCTAATACTACACATATACATTATATTACAACACTTTCAGTTACTACAATGCTAGTGGACTAAATCGAGTGGACTTTCATATAGAATAATACTATTACTACACAGTGTATTCTGTATCATCGCCCGAGGTTCCAGCCCAACTGTGGGTACTGATCGCCCGAGGCCAGAGTCAGATCCAGCTTGTGGTCGGACTGGAACCGAGTGTGACGTGGAATACATTGTGTTGTATTATATCTTATAACTGTCATATCTACCATGTAAAACACATGTTTCAATGCAAAATGCACCAGAAGTTGCAAAAATTTGATATCCTTGAACAAAAAAAATGGTATCATTACATCTTATTCCAACGTCCAAATCCAGTATTTGCATTTTCGACAATGGTGCACTCAGTGCACTTGAAATTATCCAATGGAAGCCTATGTGATAACAGTGGAATCGCATGTGACAACCCAAGTTATCACCGGGTCCGGAATACCTATAGTGTGTATCGATTATTATCTCAGCGCAGGCATGACATAGAAAATTGATATCAAAAAGTTTAGGACATTGCTCAAACACCTAAGGAATCTTTTTGACTTGTATCTTTCAGGTGGAAGTGGACGATCTGGTTTCTCCACACGGAGGGAGGAGCCCCTGATCGGGAATGTGATCCTCCATGACAAGCTGCAGTACTGGACTAACCGTGGGGGGTCCGTCCACTACCATCAAGGTCAGCATCCGTAGAACCATAGATTGTGTACAAATTATATGCATTGCTTCTGTGACACGACATTATGCAGATAGAAACGTGACTCGTGAGCAGTGTATCATACATTACAAAGAGTGAACAGCACCCCTGTCTCTGTTGAAGGAAGGTCCTGAGATGTAGATGGCCTCTTTTATGATGATCTTGCAAAGAGGTCTCACTGGTTCTATGCTCAGCATCGTTACTTTGTCCAGTGTCTGGGCAACTATGTACATGACTGTGTTATGAAACCAATGTTGTTCAACTTCGGCTTTGTGTTCTACACACCTAGCTCTAATGATCTAATGTAGGCTTCCTTGAAGTTCAAAGTTAAGAAATGGTACTTGTTGACCAGTTGTTATGTGTGTTCTCCACAGGTATGTCAGCAGGAGACAGCACCCTGAATGCCCTGTGTGCACTGAAAGTGTGCCAAACCATGACCAGGGTTGACCCCGACAACGACCTGTCCCCCCGCGACCTCCGTTCGGCCGTGCTGGCGGACTACGTCCAGTTCCTGACGACCCCAGGCACGCACAACGACACCTACGCTGAGTCCTTTCACCGCGCATTCTTCCGCGACTGGATCCAGGCAGGCAAGCCCGTCACAAAAGACGGACTGATCGACTTCGCGGAAAAACGGCACGAGGAACAGTCGGCGGGAAGTGCGGACTCGCAGCTGGCCGTGATTGGTGCGTTTGTGATGGCGGTCCCTTTCGTGCTGCACGCGGCTCATCTATCGGAGGCAGAGGCCGTGAGGAACACGGTTGATTTCGTGCGACTTACCCACCCCCTCCCACCTCATCATCTGGAACCATTCCTGGAGCTGTACGTGAAGGTCCTACATGCAGGTAAAGCTGTTACCATATTTTCTAGAATAAAGTATGCATTTTTAAAACTCACTGGCGACACACTCATTTTTATAGAAAAAGGTATATGAACAGACCCACTAAACTTGGGTCCCCTTAATGTTGACACCCATCATAATAGTACAAAAAGTATGATGTTAAAAATGCTAATGCCTTGATTAGGCGTAGGTCCAGCTTTTCTTCTTGGACTGGTCCGGAAAAAACGTACCTGAAAATATTCAGTTGACCAGATGTTGGACTGATTAGAAAATGAACAGATTATACCGACACTATGGTGACAGGGGTACATGTGTTTTGACTTGAGGGTTATTGGTCCAAGAAAATAGCAAGAGCGAAGTAGAGGAGAGTTGATAGTCATTTTTATCAAGTTTCTACATACAGTCCTATTTCAAGTCCAACTTAACAGACTGAGGTAGTTAGCATTGTTTATGGGATTAGATATACTCCACCAAATTCCTTTGTAGTAAAATGGACCACTGTTTTGAGTATTGCCCATTCACAATCAATTAGGTCCATGCAGGTTCAGGTCCGGACCTGATCCTCTGGACCTGTACCGCACCTGTACCTAAATTTTCTGTACAAGTACCCACACCTAGTCCTGATGCATTGCATTGTCATCTGTCAACTGTATTTCTTGGATTACTTCTGACAAAATCTACAGAAAAAAGTAAAAAGTAGAGATATCATCCCTTACCTTATGACGCTATCCCTTTAAGATTTTTGTCGGAGGCACAACATTTAATTTCTTCAGCACCTAAATGTTTCATTGTTAATGATATAAAAAAATGAGAGAATCGCTTTATTGTCAAAAGTATTCATTTTTTTCTGGTATGATACAAAATGTCCCACATTTTCAGTGGGCAGGAAATTTTATATGATCCTTCTTCTTTTCTGGTTACAAGTAGAATTCCTGTTTCACAGTGTTTTGTTATTTTATTTTACTCTTCAGTGTTGAATGGAGCCAGTCTTCAGGAGAAGGCAGCAGAAGCCCTGCAGTCTCCCGTCCTTGGGGGATCGGGCACGTGGAAGAGGGTCCAAACTTTCTCCTCTGAAGCAGCAGGGTGAGTGAAAAAAAAAGTAAAAGTAATCTTGAAGCAGTTTAGCTCACTGAAGAGCTAGTCTTCCACTTGTTGTGACAAAGAAAGCAGCTGCTATGTACATTTAAAAAAAAAGTCCATTGTACCTGGAAATTTCTCTTATTGCTCTTTTTTGATAAGTACAATGAACAGTAGACCATGGCCTATTAAACATCCCATCCAAAGGACTGCAACCCCTTCCAGTAGCTTGCATGTAGTGTGAGTGACACAGCCGGGATTCAAACACTCAACTTCTTGGTCTAGAGACAGGGTCACTTTAACCACTGGGCTCTGCACACTAAATGCTACGAGGAAAAGATTGCCATAGTGAACATCTTCAGCTTGCTTACAGTGATCAGGGAGATATTATGATTGTTAATATATAAGATCAAAGAAGTGCATCCTAGCTGCACACTCATAATAAACTATCAAGACTGTAGAAGTTGCATCGACTCAAAGCATCCTCTCAACATTGTGAAGGGATTATAGAAGTCTGTACTGGGAATCCAGATCTGTGGGCCACAAGGAACAATGGCATATTATAAACAAGTCAACAGTTTGAATTGTGGATGCAAAGGTCAAAGGTCTGACCCAATTTGTAAACAGGTCTAGACTGTGATGTCTATCAGGGGTGGGTACACAGTACCAGTACAAAACCAATTTTACTTGTTGGATGAAAAACCGGACATGAAAAAGTCAGTGGACCAGATGTTGGACCGATTCGAAAATGTGTTTTGGGGCTTACATGTCCAAGAAAAGAACAAAAGCAAAGTAGAGGAGGGGAGTCAATAGTCATTTTTACCAAGCTTCTTTGGTCAAGCTTGGTCTAAAACAGAAGACAGTTAGTGTTGGACATGAAGATGGGATTTCAAAACGCAGATGAACGTTGGATAATCCACCAAACAGAATCCTCTATCATATAGCAAAAATTGACCATAGTTTCGAGTATCACCCATTCATCAAGTTTTCAAAGATAATCAGGTTCAGGTTCAGGTGCGGACCTGGACCTGATTATCTGGACCTGGTCCGTACCTGGACCTGAAGTTTCTGTAACGGTACCCACCCCTAATGTGTATGTATGTGTTTGAGCTTAAAAAGAAAACAAGTGTCTACGAATATCCTGACTCCTAACTAGACTTTGTCGTTTCACAGCTATGCGAAAGGGTCGGACTCGCGGCTATCGGTTTACCAGGAGGCTGTGGGGCGGTTTGGCCTGGCCTGCTACATCAAGGGTTCACTCACTTCTCTGTTCTTCCTCGCACATGAGTTTCATGATGACATGGAGGGCGGAGTACTGACCAACACAAACGTCGGAGGTCGGTCAACGAATATTACTTAGTTATCTATTTGTTTTTTCATCTAGAGGTATTCTAATAGTATACACTTTCATGTCTGCTTGTCACCGACTTAGTTACTGTAGCTGCATCATTTCCTGGTATATTCTAGGACAAATGTTCACCCGATTTATCATTTCTGGATGTTTTGACCACTTTTCCTACCTGTAAACTATATGTATGGGACATCCCTGTAGCTCAACTGATAGCAGCCTCTTAGTTGATCTCCTGGTTCCAATTACAGGTAGTGTAATTGGGAGACTCCAGTTCAAGTCCTTGGTTGGGGCTACATCAATCTTTCAGAAGGGATGTAAAATGGGGGTCCCATTTTCCAGGAAGTGTCTTGAGCATGCTATAATGGAAGGGCTAACAACCTTTTTTAGGTTACCCACTCGGAGTAATACATGAATGAGACCATAATGCCAGTGTTCTCAACAGGATTTTTTCACAGCATAGGGGCATTTTAGTGCAACAAAACAGAGTGGTAAGATGCAGGTGTCACAGCATTTTGGTTCAATTTATGGTCGTGGGGAATCCTCCCTCTGAAAATCTATAATGTCAAAAACACTATTTCCTGCATTTTGAGGGCCAATATTTGGTGATATAAAGCCAACATTTCTTTTGTCATTTTTACAAAACAACAGAAAAGTTCCCTTCTCTTGTTGAAATACAGTATAGGGGCCCAAGTCACAGCATAGGGGGCTTCGATTTTCCTAGCGAGAACTTTGATTTTCCTAGCGAGAAGTGGACTCTACGTAGAGCTATTCCATTCGATAATCTTGTCTTCCCTTCCTTCAGGCGAGAACTGCCACCGTGGGGCAGCCCTGGGGGCTCTACTGGCTGCAGCTGCGGGGAGCACGGGGAAACCCCTCCCCCAGGGGCTGAAGGACGGGCTCGGATCTGCACGGACTGACCTCATGGCGCTGCTAGCAAACAGTAAACTGTGAAGGAGGTTTAGTTTCAGTATTGCACACCTGCTCTGTGTTATTGTTACCCACAGGAATAAGGTACCTGGATGTTTGACAAGAAGCTACGACATCTACAAAATGTTAAAGCACATCTAAGGTTAGGGTCTTGAACTTTTGAGGGTCTTGAACTTTTCAGGAACAAAAAAGATATGATATAGAATACTACATTTGTTAGCAAGCAAAAGTATCGAGTCAGTGGTCACTACGAAGAATGGTACTCAGGCTAATAGTATACAAGGAAACGTACCAAAACTTGTCAAGAGCATGATGATTTACTGGTAGGTATATTTCTTGCTGTACAGTTCTTGATAACTGTACTTCTTATTCGCACAGCCAAAGTGGGAACTGGAAACTACGTGTACCCACTCACTGTCATTTTTAAGTTAGCAAAGATAACTTCATGATGGTTTCTCAGTTTGGAACAGTGGTTTGCGAATGTGTTCACTAGCTGTGAAGTCTGTTCTACTATCTTAGGACGTTGCGCAGTAGTTATATCTCCATGACCAGATCCAGAACACAGAATTAACAACTGATGATGTGTGTTGCACATCATTTTCTTAACTTCTAATTAACTCCTTGCACCCTTCCCTGGCCACTGGCAAAAGCTAGCTTGCGTCACTTTGTGTGACAAACTCCAGATACAGGCCAGGGTTGAACAAGCTTTCTAAAATTCACTTGTCCTATTGGGCAAGCACATAAAAAATTTACTAATACCGGAACAAATTTTTCACTTCCCCAAAATTCAAATTCCAGCAATGGAATTCTTATTCTTGCGTCTATTTTCCAAGCCTGATGTCATGACTGTAAAAAGTATATCAAAATCTCACTCGATGGAAAAATGTTACTCCGATTGGGCAAGTCATGCACTTGCCCAGGACAATAGGGATAGTGGACTTGTCCAACCCTGAGATAGCCTAAACTTCTCTCAGTAATGATTATCACTTCCCCTTATACTGGAAATAGCTCCAAAAGTCATCATACGCAATGGTTATGTTATTCTTTGAAATTAATATGTAATAGTGTATGAATTATGCTCCAAACTTTTGTACATTTACCATCTATATAGGCATACACCAGTAACATCCTTGCATACATCTTCTTTCATTAGGCCACACCAATTTAATTTGTTGGTTCTCGGATTTCCCGACCCATTTTTTTCCGATTTCCAAAAAAAAAAAAAGAAATCTAGTCCCAAGAAAAATAGTATTGGTTTTGCTATTGCAGACCTTTTAAAAAACCCCATTCCAGGGGCACATATTGTTGATAAACCAATCAGAGTGCTTATTTGCAGTCACATGATCAGAACAGTGGCATAAAATCAAGGGAAGAGATTCATTGGATAAATCATGCCATGAAAAACTGAAAACTTGACTACATTGTACTTTACCTTGTTTTTCTGTGTTAAATAAGTTCACCACAGACTTTTTGCAATTTTAAAAATTTTTTTTTTTCGACCGACCGCCGCAATATTTTTCTGAAAAAAAATCCGAGAACAAAGAAATTAAATTGGTGTGGCCTTATATGTAAATGTTAAAGAAATGTCTTGGACACAAAAGAAATGGAGCCCTTTGAGTGGTTGTGTTTGGAGTCAGTGCTGAATGTAATGCTGCAAGAAGAGATATATGATATATGCTGTGTAACTTAACATCAATCAGTATGTAGAATTTATGATTAATGATGGAAACAATACATCAAAGGGACATTTTGATAAATAAATCCCTTGCTGCAGTGTATTTAGATTTGCTGGATGGGTGTTTTTTTATGATGCTAATATTATGCTATTTAATTACTTTTTGTCAGTACAAAAATATATGATCATGAGTTATGCCACTTGGACATTGACATGAATATGGCTGACTTTGCGGTTCAATCTAATTATGTATTTCACTGGGCTGCAAAAGATAGTCGCCAACAAACACCAAATTATTGTTTGAAATTTTTAAAGTTTAAAAAACAAACTTTGTTGCAAATGGCTGGAAATTAAACTTGATTTAATAGTCAAAAGACTATCACAGCAAACCTTTGATGAATCTAATAACCATTGTACATTGATCTTCCATATATCAATTTATTGAATTTTCATACAATTGATTCATTGTTAAACCATGTTTCCTTGTATCCAATTTAGGATCAAAACTCTGATTTTGGGTGCGGCCATTTTGTTTTTTGGGATCACATATTTTACTCGCATCTTTGCACATCAGGGAAAACTAAGTGACAAAATTTGTCATCAGCAGGTAAGGGCCAGGGAGATACCTACTTGAAGTTATTAGAACAAGAAACAAATTAAATAGAAGACAATCCTGTACGATGTATACTATATTCAAATACAATGAAATGACTTTAATTTAGCTGTAGTATATAGCGAGAATGAAAAAAATTAACCATGAACATGACTGTACTGTCTTCATAAGAAAGAATGTTCGAGGATGCTATGTCTGGGAAAAAAAAATACATGTGCATGTTTTAAGGGTACTACCAAGACTGACAATAGTTGTAACGATATATACTAAAGAGGATTAAATCTATGGAAATGGAGTCACATCTTCCTCTCGCTATAGCTACATGTCACAATAATTTTCCACTAGATGTGAACAAAAAGACAAAACGAATAGCACGTGCAAAAAGTCAATTTTATTTGTAGAGCGATCTAGCTGTCAAAATTTCATGTAGCAGCCCTACCACAGAGAGGTGGACACCATAGTGGACTGGAGGTGTTACCGAGTTCTAAGCCACTACCATCATCAACATTAGACATTAACCTCTATAACCGCCATAGCCCCCACGACGGCCGTAGCCCCCATGACGGCGACCTTTATGACGGCGACCTCCGCGACCGCGAAAGCTTTTCACGTAGTCTTCACGTTGCCTGGGCAGGTCCTTCCGTCCATGGTGGCCCTTGCGGCTTTCGCGATGCTTTTCCACTGAGCGGAAACAGAGCAAGTTGTAAGGGCAAGCAAAGTGTGTGTCCGTAGTTCAAGTTGATCCGATGATAATTGCAAAGGAAAAAGACTTGACTGATTGACACATAACAAACAAGACCATAATATATACCATGTCCAGAATAAAAAGTCTGAAAACAGGAAGTTCTGCTGCAGTACAAAGGTCACACACCAATTGTCCAAACTTGACCTTTCGTCTTCCCAAGACCTACCCACATGTCAAGACCTATATATACCCACATGTCGAGACCTACCCATATGTCAAGACCTAC